>NW_012114599.1:16123722-16131443 GCF_000951035.1 Colobus angolensis palliatus | reverse complement strand
AAGGAAGGAAGGAGGGAAGGAAGGAAGGAAGGAAAGAAGGAAAGAAACTAGGTCTGGTGAGAGTAGGTATCTCACTCGGATCAAACAGCTGCTAAGTTGGAGAGCTGGGATTCAGTGTCAGGCCTGTCTTCCATCCTAGTGCTGCTTCTACCATCCCTCATCTCAGGAACAGCATAGGAATGGCCATTTTAGCACACTTGTCTGCCTTGTGTGCCTTTAGTTTTACTTTAGTTTTTTTTCAGGATCAATTGTTTCCAATTTTAGGAGATATTTCCATCAAATATATGAAACTCTTTTTATTTGTTGTAAGAGCAAAAGCTTTCGAAAGTCCCTTCCAAGTGCTGAAATCCTATGACTCTAAACACAAGACATTTCCGAGTCCTTCTGTCTCTTCTCTAAGTGGAGTGTCAGCCTATTTGACATGTCCTGATGAGATGGGAGAGTTCCCTGGATCCCTTCACTGAGACTTGGGACGGGTGTGGCCACATTCAAACCCCTTGCAGGAGGGGGAACATGCAGACAAGCAGGTGCTGGCGTGGGGGCCAGGGAGAGTGCTTTTGGGCTCTGGCCCCAAGACAGCATCTAGGGTTGTGTTACAGTTAATGCTCTTTCAGCAGTTGCTGTCCATGGATGGCTAAGTGTTAACCAGCTCAGTGGAGAGTCAGGGTGACAGCCTTTTACACCCTACCTTCTTGGTACCTGGGTCCTTGTCTGGCATCCAAGAAGAATCAGGTCGCACGGACTTGAAGGATGGTGAATGCAGAGGTTTTATTGAATGATAGAGGTGGCTCTTAGTAGGATGGGAAGCTGGAAAGGGGATGGAGTGGGAAAATAATTGTGTTAGTCAGGGTTCTCTTAGAGGGACAGGACTAACAGGATATATATAGATATATATTCCTGTGCTGATCAGTAGTGGCATGGTGCCTATGAATAACCACTGCACTCCAGCCTGGGCAACATAGTGAGACCCTGTCTCTAAAATACACACACACACACACCCGGACGCGCGCACACACACACACACACATATATATCTACAAATGTGATTTTTTTTTTTGAAATGGAGTCTTGCTCTGTCTCCAAGGCTGGAGTGCAGTGGCGTAATCTCAGCTCACTGCAACTCCACCTCACTGGCTCAAGCAATTCTCCTGCCTCAGCCTCCCAAGTAGCTTGGACTACAGGCACGTGCCACCACACCTGGCTAAGTTTTTTGTATCTTTAGTAGAGAGGGGGTTTCACCATGTTGGCC
Organism: Colobus angolensis palliatus; assembly: GCF_000951035.1. Lineage (NCBI taxonomy): Eukaryota > Metazoa > Chordata > Mammalia > Primates > Cercopithecidae > Colobus > Colobus angolensis. The sequence continues at coordinate 16,130,194 of NW_012114599.1, read as the reverse complement.
TAGTTGGTCTTGAACTCCTGACCTCAGGTGATCCACCTGCCTCGGCCTCCCAAAGTGCTAGGATTACAGGCATGAGCCACTGTGCCCAGCCTCTATAAAAATAAATTAAAAAGAAAGGATAGAAAAAAAATAGATTTGCATGTGTGCACCAGCAAAAATGTTGACATTGTATGAAACTTTCAGGGAGAGGATATAAAGTGAACACCAGTCTTGGCTGGTCTCCTAAAAGGATTGTGTTCTGTGCTTGTGTTGTCCAAGCATGTTATGCATTATGCTACCATCTTCCTCACAGTTTTATGTGCAAATGTCTTGTGAAAATGCAGAAAAATCTGTGGAGAAAGCGAGTTGACCAAAAATGGCCAGAGAGACCTAATGATTGGCAGAACAGTCAGAAGTGCTTAAGCGTGTTGAGCAAGGTGCAGACGTGAGGACATAAACTTGGCCACCCACTGGTACCCATTTGCTGCATGCACCATAACTGATCACTAAGTATTAGAGAATTAGATAACTGGTGTTTTTATATCCTGTATTACACAAAAATCCATGATGGATTGTTATATAAATAAGTTTTGGTGATATTTGGAGAACTTGGAGAAGATTTTTGGATGGACTGGGAGTGCACTGCTTTTTCCCATTTAAAATAATAGAATTTAGGCTGGGTGTGGTGACTCACACCTGTAATCCCAGCACTTTGGGAGGCTGAGGCAGCTGGATCACCTGAGGTCAGGAGTTTGAGACCAGCCTGGCCAACATGGTGGAACCCCATCCCTAACAAAAATACAAAAATTAGCTGGGCTTGGTGGTGGATGCCTGTAATCCCAGCTACTCAGGAGGCTGAGGCACAAGAATCACTTGAACTTGGGAGGCAGAGATTTCAGTGAGCCAAGATCTTGCCACTGCACTCCGGCCTGGATAACAGAGAGAGACTCTGTCTCAAAAAAACAAAAAAAGTAAATAAAAAATAAAAATAAAATAATAGAATATAAGTTGCTGTTAAACAAAAGGCCGTATCTAAACATGTATTTAGTTACAGATTAGATTCCATTAACATAAGATGCTTGTTTTACAAGCATGTAAGTTTCTGCTGGTATTATGAATATACAAAACTTATTCATTCTTCTCAGTGTCCCTGGTTCTCCTAGTTGCTCAAAGCCCCAGTTAATGTTGAAAAATATGGCCAGGCATGGTAGCTCACGCCTATAATCACTGCACTTTGGGAGACCTAAGCCGGAGAATTGCTTGAGCTCAGGAGTTGGAGACCAGCCTGTGCAACATGGTGAAACCCCATTTGTACTAAAAATACACAAATTAGTTGGGTGTGGTGACACACACCTGTAGTCCTAGATACTTGGTAGGCTGAGGTGGAAGGATGGCTTGAGCCCAGGAGGCAGAAGTTGCAGTGAGCCGAAATTATGCCACTGCACTCCAGCCTGGGTGACAGAGCCAGACCCTGTCTCAAAATAATAATAATAATAAAGTTGAAAAACATGTGTGTTTTTTGTCAGCAGCCTACCTCCCCTACGACACCCAACAAGCCTGTGGTGCCCCTCGAGTGGGCATTAGGGGTGATGCCAAAGCCAGACCCCACGGTCATCAACAAGCACATAAGGAAATTAGTTGAGGTAAGTGGTTGAGGGAGAATAAAGAGAGGGCACTTGAAGACCCTTTCTCTTTCCAGAATATTCCGTGATTGTCCACGAATCTGATGGAATCTATGAAAACAACCCTCTGGCAGGTAGGAACAATTTAGCAAGCACTTAGTGCTACCTGGCAGTGGGCCCTGGGGAGAATCGATCAGGAAGGCCCTTTTCCCTTTGTTGTCAGTCTACTCTCTCTTGCCCAGACACTCTCAGCTACTCCCAGCAATTCTCTTTCCCAGGCATTTGCCACCTCTGTCACTGTCAACAGCTCAAGGGATTGGGGATTAGAATCACTCATGAAAAACCCACATAGGTCCCACTAAGATGCCCAATAAATTGATTACCCAAGGGCAGGAAAGAAATCCTGTAAGTTGGATAGTTTCTCCTTTTGTATAGTTTTGGAATTTTATGACACAGCAGCCTAATGTTATTGAGATTAGAAAAATCACCTAATGTAGGACAAGGCTCTGTCAGAGTTTTCCATGTAGAAAAAGAGTAGAAGTGCCAATGGGGGGAACACGGAATCATCGAGGGTACAGGAAACTGTGATCCTGAATTAAATGTCAACTTTAATGGACTGGTAGGTACATCTGTTGGTGCAACAGAATTGAGTCTTTGGGACAGAATGTGCTTTTTTCTGGGAGAAGATGTTTAAAGAAAAAGAAAGAATGTCTTACATCTTGGATAATTTAGGGAACTAGGAGGTGCTGAAAGGAAAATTTTGTGGAGCGTGTGAGGCAGGAAGGAAAAGGGTGGTGCCAAGAGGAGTATTAGTGAGGGAAGGTCTGAGAAGGAGATAAGGTCCAATGGAGCCTATGGTAGTAACAGATCCAGCTTAGAGCTGGGGAAGGTGAGAAAAGGATCCAGGGGCCCCCAGGGAATGCAAGGACTGAGTTGCAGCTCAGGAATGTCTGAAGCCAGGAAACAGAAGACAGAGCTGTTCGCTCTCCTACTCTCATTCTACATACTGACTTCCTCTGCTCTCTCTCTCTCTCTCTCTCTGTCTGTCTCTGTCTCATTCTGTCTTCCTTACCTACTCTCTCTCCCTTATTCTCCAAATTCCTTACCATTGGTTCAGTCAAACAAAAGACCTGGATTTTATGATGAATTTTACTCCACAAAAAATCTACTTGCAGTATAAATATGGATGTTAAACTATGAATAGTAGGCATTCCAAAATAGTTAACTTTTAAGCTATTTTTATTATAGCTAAGTAATGATACTGGGATTTAAAAAATAAAAAGGTAATGTTTTCTGATTTTGCACAATTCTGTTACCTATGAAAAAGCTTGAGATGGGCTCATTTTAGTCATATTTTTAATTAACTCATTCATTTATACCTAACTACTTCCCAAAATACTCCTGAAGCAACTTGCAACACAGGGCAATATAGATAGATAGAACAGACAGAAACTACTGGGAAAAGGAGAGAGATTAATTAAAACTGGAATCAAAATCAAATATAAATTTGGGTACATATGTTTGCAGAAGGAACTTAGAAAGGTTTTTGAAAACCTAATTTTACAGAGGGCAATGGGAAACTTCTTTGTTCTTTTCTGATTATAAAGGAAGATAGAATCATCAAGAATATTAAACCATTACATAAATTATAGAAAATAAAAAGCTTTACTTTCAGGTCTTGGTAATTCTATTCTCCAGGGATAACCACTGATAATTTGTAGATTATCTTATATGACTTTATTCTCTATCTCTATGTATATATAAACACAGGTACACTACATACACATATACATGTATGTCTTATGCAACTTTCTTCGAGTTCTTTAGAACAGATTCCTAGAAGTGGAATTGCTGTGTCAGAGAATAGGCACTTAAAATTCCTGATTGTCCTCCAGAAATATTGTGGCTATTTACGTCACTAAATTGATTCAAGAGTAACTATTGTCTCATACCCTAGAAGATGATCAATTACAGTATTTTAAGATTTTATTTAATCTGAGAGGTTAAAAAAAGTTTCATTTATGTTTCTGTAATGATTAGCAGAGCTGAATAACTTTCCATTGATGTATTGACCATTTGTATTTTTATTTGGTGATTGCCTGTTTGACTTTTGTGTCTTTGCTCTCGCATATGCTGCAAATAACTTGCTCTGTTTGACATTTATCTTAAAATTTGTTAATTGAGCTTTGTTGGTTCAAATTTTTTGCATTTCATTAAATAAAATATTTTTCTTTATGGCTTCTGACATTGATGTCATGCTAAGAAAGCCCTTTACTCACACAAAGATTATGAAATGTGAAAAATATTTTCATCTGTTTATCTTTGGTGTTTTATAGCTTTGGATTTTTTTGCATTAAACTATGTAATACACTAGTGCGGTGGCTCATGCCTATAATCCCAGCACTTTGGGAGGCTGATGCAGGAGGATGGCTTGACTCCAGGAGTTTGAGGCTGCAGTGAGCTATGATCATGCCACTGCACTGCAGCCTGGGCAACAGAGTGAGATCCTGTCTCTAAAAGATAAATAAATAAATAATATATAATACATCTAGAATTTAGTTTGGAGGTAATTTATTTTGTAAGATTATTAGTCATTTAACTCAGTAGCAGTTATTGGATAATCCGTAATTTCCCTGTGGATTTTAAAAGATACTTTTTGATATTTTAAATTCCTATATATACATGGGTTTGTTTCTGGACTCCACTCTCTATGGTAATTTGTATCATGTTGTTTTGATTAATGTAGCTGTGTAGAATATTTGATTTCTGAAAGGGCATGTTCCGCCTCATTACTCTTCATTTAAAATAATTTTTAGCCTGTTTTCAACATAACCACTTTGATTTGAACCTTATAATCAATTTGTTCATTTAAAACAAATCCCTACTGGGATTTTGATTGGAATTGCCTTAAATGTACAGTTTATTTTTTGAGATAACACCTTAAAACTTTATTTTCTATTGTCATGGTATTGAAATTTATAAATTCACTAAGCCAATTTCTACTCAACCCTGAGGTTTCAGTTTAAACCTTGCTTTTCCCAGGAAACCTTTCTTAATCTACCTCCTATTGCCCCCCTACCAATAGCACTCTGTTTTCATTTATTTATTTACTGAGACGGAGTTTTGCTATTGTTGCCCAGGCTGGAGTGCAATGGTGCCATCTCGGCTCTCTGCAACCTCCTCCTCCCAGGTTCAAGCAATTCTCGAACCTCTGCCCCTGAGTAGCTGGGACTGCAGGCGTTGTGCCACCATGCCTGGCTAATTTTTTATTTTATTTTATTTTTAGTAGAGATGGGGTTTTCATCATGTTGGTCAGGGTGATCTTGAATTCTGACCTCAGGTGATCCACCCACTTTGGCCTCCTAAAGTGCTGGGATTACAGGTGTGAACCACCGTGCCCAGCCCAAGTTTTATTTTTAATTTTATTTTAAATTCTTTTTTTTGGGATGATGCCTTACTCTATTGCCCAGGCTAGAGTGCAGTGGTGTGATCTCGGCTTGTTGTAACCTCAAACTCCTGGGCTAAGCAAGCCTCCTGCCTCAGCCTCACAAGTGGCTGGGACTATAGGCACGCACCACCATGCCCAGCTAATTAAAAAAAAAAAAATTGTAGCAATGAGGTCTCTCTATGTTGCTCAGGCTGGTCTCAAACTCTTGGGCTCAAGTGATCTTCCCACCTCTGCCTCCAACTCCCAAAGTGCTGGGATTACAGGTGTGAGCCACCACATCCAACCATTACTCTGTTTTTATCCTCAGCAAACTACTTGTCTTGTATGTTATAAAGGCTTCTTGACTTAGTTATCTTTCACTAGATTCTAAGCTCCTTGATAGAAAAGACCATAGGCTGGTTATCATTGCTTTCACAATAACAAGTTCAGAGCCTGCCTCATAGTCATTCAATAAATATTGATCTTTCCTTTGCAGTCTGTATTTAGAAACTATGATCATGACCATGACGGGTACATTTCCCAAGAGGACTTTGAAAGTATAGCTGCCAATTTTCCCTTCTTGGATTCCTTCTGTGTGCTGGACAAAGATCAGTAAGTTTTAATTTTGTTTTATTTTACTGCAGGTATCCTAAAGCAGAAAATTATTATCAGAGGAGAGAAGGGAAACTTGTAATTTACATCTTGACAGCTTCAACCCTAGTGCCTTGATGAGCCAGGTTTAATTTGTCACTGATTATTTTCTTGGTGTGTATGAACATGACCTGAATGGAATCACAGGGCAGACCGTGTTGTCAGTGTTGAGCACAAGCGCATATTTGTAAATTATCCAATCACTCCACTTGCTATATTGCCTCTATTGCTTAGCTCTCAACCCCAAAAAATCTCCACCAAAAAAGAGTAGAGGAGAAATATAATTAGATCTAATCTGGGAGAGTCCTCCGCATTAGTGGACCTGAAGGCAATCTTAAAACTCATGAGCATTTAAAAAAAATTTTGGCCAGGCATGGTGGCTCACGCCTGTAATCCCAGCACTTTGGGAGGCTGAGGCAGGCAGATCACTTGAGGCCAGGAGTTCAAGACCAGCCTGGCCAACATGGCGAAACTCTGTCTCTACTAAAAATACAAAAATTCACTGGGCGTGGTGGGACAGGCCTTTAATCCCAGCTACTTGGGTGGCTGAGGAGGGAGAATCGCTTGAGCCTGGGAAGCAGAGATTGCAGTGAGCTGAGATAGCACCACTGTACCCCAGCCTGAGTGACTGAGCAAGACTTTGTCTCCAAAAAAAAAAAAAAAAAAGTTGTTTCCTACCCTTCGTGGGGGAGTATAGAAAAAGGCAGAGGAGAAAGTACTCATATGGGAGACACTAAAAGAATTGGCGAGGAATGAGGAATAAGATCAAAGTGATCTTAGTTTAAGCAGAACC
>NW_012114599.1:16122106-16123672 GCF_000951035.1 Colobus angolensis palliatus | reverse complement strand
AAAAAAAAAAAAAAAAAGTATTTATAGTCTTCATTAAAGCAGACGATAGCTGCAGATAGCCAAGAAGCATTCATGCTTTTTTTCTTTGATTGATCAAAGGTTGTCTTGATAAACAAAGAAAAAATATATTGCTTTTTAGTGTCAAATGATTCGTAAAAATTAAACCGCTTTACAGACTAAAATGCAACTCATTAAAAGAAAATAATGATTTGAAAAAAAAAACTGCTGAGAAATCCTTAATAATAATTTTTATTAATAATTTGATTAATTGTTAATTGTACAAGATTAGTTCCTAATTTAAAAATCACCTGTAAGGAAATGCTGGATTTTGTTTTGGTAAATGGGCAAATGAAATTACATTAAAATTCTCTAATATTTTTGCTGGTATGAGATTTATTAAAAAATGAAATCTGGGGCCAGGTGTGATACCTCACACCTGTAATGCCAGCGTTTTGGGAGGCTGAGGTAGGAGGAGCGTTTGAAGTTTCAGACCAGCCTGGGCAACATGGTGGGACCTTGTCTCTAGCTATTTTTTCTTAATTGAATTTAAGAAAATAAAATCTGTAATTCAACACACCAAGAAAAGCCTTGACACATTAACATAACTTAAAATCTTAAATTCATCTTCATTATACACCCAGAACAAAGAATACTTTTAAAATAAATTCTATTAGAAACATTAACTTCCTTCACAAAGTAAAATTTAAATTGCCTGCTAACCACCCACTTCTTTGCTTAGTTTGTTACTATTAGTGACATGTAAATAGGGCATTGACTTAAACTAACTTCCCAATCTTCATTTCTTTTATCTGTTGATTCTAGAGACAGAATTGAGATTGTCCTAGCAAATATCTGCATCTATCTCTCTCTATATATCATCATTATCTGTACTTACTGATATCTATAGAATTGTTTTCTATGAATGAAGGTTTGAACTATTCATATCTTGCTTACATGACACTAAAGTTTTGAGTGGTTAATACTGGAAAGTCTCAAAAAGATGTTTTCTCTAAGGTGCTGTTTTCCAAACGATGTTCCACAGAAGTAGCTATCAATTAGTACTTTTGAAAAAGGAACTAACTAGTCACATGTGAGAAACACAGGGTTAAATCTCATTAAATAGGTGTCTTTACTGTGTGACTTCCCAAAGCTTTTAATAGGCTAAAGTGTGTTACGTTGTGAGTCCCTAGGAGGGGAGATGGACTAATGTACTGTTACACAAATTTACGTAGCAAATGATGTCATAAATTTGTGAGACAATGCATTAATAAATTTATTTATCATATATATAATAAAGATTGTTTTTGGCATCTTCATTATGAAATCAGTGCCCATTCATTTGAGTGGGCAAAAGACACAAATAGACACTTCTGTAAAGAAGACATACATATGGACAATAAGCATATGAAAAAAAGCTCAATATCACTGATGATCAGAGAAATGCAAATCAAAACTACAGTGAGATATCATCTTATACCAGTCAGAATGGCTATTATTATTATTATTATTATTATTATTGAGACAGAGTCTTGTTGGCATCTTCATTATGAAATCAGTGCCCATTCA
>NW_012114599.1:16094151-16119715 GCF_000951035.1 Colobus angolensis palliatus | reverse complement strand
AGTCTTGCTCTGTTGCCCAGGCTGGAGTGCAGTGGTGTGATCTCAGCTCACTGCAATCTCTGCCTCCGTGCCTCAGTCTCCTGAGTAGCTGGGATTACAGGCATACGTCACCATGCCCAGCTAATTTTTGTGTTTTTAGTAGAGACAGGGTCTCACCGTGTTGGTCAGGCTGGTCTTGAACTCCTGACCTCAAGTGATCCACCCACCTTGGCCTCCCAAAGTGCTAGGATTACCATTACCTCCCAAAGTGCCATGAGCCACCGCACCTGGCCAACTGGATCATTTTTAATAAACAAGAAGTCAGGGTATGTGGTGAGTAGGGGTGGGAAGGTGGGAAGAACCAGAGGTTTGTTCTGTGTGGAGTAGATCTGGAAGAATTGCTCCCAGCCAGTCACAGTGAATGGGATATGAGCCACTAAGATGTGAGTGAAAATATCACCAAGGAGCCCGGACAGGGTCAAGCTGAATGAATTTGAGAATGGTCAGTCCAGTTATTACAGTTTTCTGCCTTTCTCCATCATCCTAATTCTCGCAGCCTTACAGCTAGGCAAGGACTAGAAGATGTCCTTCGGGAAGCTGCTTTTCATAATAAAGACTTTCTGTGCCGCGGTGCACAGGCCACATGTGTGCTTACATGAATATGCTCCTGCACACACACACATGCAGGGTGCACACATACACAATTTTCTGCTCACTGAAAAAGGCGTTGAATACCTGAAGATGCCTTTTGAGGTTCGCCCTTTCTCTGAGATGTAATAGAGAAGTGAATATTCCTCATCTGCTTTTGGCCACAAAGGTTTGGGAGGTGGGTGATTAAAGTGTGGCAACTACATAGCAACCTGATACTCAAAGATCCCTCCCTTCTTTTATTCTCTTAACAGGGATGGCCTAATTAGTAAAGATGAAATGATGGCTTACTTCCTGAGAGCGAAATCCCAACTACACTGTAAAATGGGACCAGGATTTATCCATAATTTTCAGGAGATGACCTATCTCAAACCAACCTTCTGCGAACACTGTGCAGGATTCGTAAGTCTGTTTTCCGTTGTTTTCTTACATAAGTAGTTATTTGCGCGGCATTCTGAAAGGGTAGGAAAATGATACACTAAATAAAGTTCACTGTCTGCTTTGAATCAGACGCAAAACATGATGCCTCCCTGAAATTAAAGATTAAACACCAAAGGCAAGGTTTCGTTATTTTCTAGGAATGCAGGGCTAGCAAAAACAGGGAAGGCTGGCTATTAACTCAAGAGAGTGGGTTTGTTTATAAATCCCTGCCAGGGAAAAGTGTCAGCCCAGTGAGCCCTGGCATTATCACTAATATTCATAAGTGGTTGCAATTAAGAGGTGCATTTATCTTAGCGAGTTCCTTCCAGTTTTCATTTCATGTGGTATTAGTGACCAGAAATCCATCATGGCATGGTTCAATAATTCACAACTCAAAAAGAAGAAAAAATCTTTCTGGAGAGAAGCTTGTTATAATAATAAATAACATTTACTGAATGCTTGATGGTAACAAAGTACTTCCATTGACATTAAGGTAACTAATCCTCATAGCAAGCCCTTGAAGTGGGTATTTTACTTTCACCATCTTGCTTATGAAGATAGAGAGGTTCAGAGAGGATAACCCAGGTTCCTGAGGATTGCACAGCTAATCATTACCGGAGCTTGGACTCCGACACAGGTGTACTGACTGTCAGCCCTGTGCTTCACCTACACCACTGCAACAAATGAAGACTGCACACTTCCTTCCCCCACCTTTGATAATTCTTTGGGAAGTGAAGTCCGTTTTTGATCCTGGCCTTAACAGAAACTCTTGGGCCCTGAATGTCTTCCAGTTGATATCCAAGTTAAATACAATGGAAAATGCGGTATTCCAGGTGAGGGAGGCCCAGCACCCAGATGAGTATGACAATCACCCCTTTTTCTTTCTTTTCTTTTCTTTTTTTTATTTTTTATTTTTTGAGACGGAGTCTTGCTCTGTCGCCCAGGCTGGAGTGCAGTGGCACAATCTTGGCCCACTGCAAACTCTACCTCCCGGGTTCACACTCTTCTCCTGCCTCAGCCTCTTGAGTAGCTGGGACTACAGGCGCCCACCACCACACCCGGCTAATTTTTTGTGTTTTTAGTAGAGACGGGGTTTCACCGTGTTAGCCAGGATGGTCTCCATCTCCTGACCTTGTGATCCGCCTGCCTCGGCCTCCCAAAGTGCTGGGATTACAGGAGTGAGCAACCACGCCCGGCGACAGTCACCCTTTTCTAGATGCCAGAGCTCAGTCATGTCAGCTTTATTTGGCAGCCATGTCCTCTTGTTGACTTGTTGACCCATACTGAATTTGCTGCCAATATTATACACTATCAGAAATTACATTTTTCCCATCCCACGCTCAAAGAACTGACTTTGGGGGGCCAAATGCAAGAGTCTGTGTTCAAGCACACACTCCTCTGAGAATGGGTAAATAAGAGGCAGCCATTACCTCAAAGATGGTCCCAGGTGGTCATAGCAGCTGATGTGACACAGGGCAAAGCCAGTCTAACTAGCTCTCTTTATTCACTGCAGAGAAGGTGAAGTTCTTCTTTAGTATCTCCACTGGGATTGCATGACCAGATCATTTTATCATAAAACAAATGGTTGGCCAGGTGCATTGGCTCACGCACGTAATCCCAGCACTTTGAAAGGCCAAGGCAGGCTGATCACCTGAGGTCTGGAGTTTGAGACCAACCTGGCCAACATGGGGAAAACCCATCTCTACCAGAAATACAAAAATTAGCAGGGCATGGTGGCAGGTGCCTGTAATCCTAGCTACTCAGGAGGCTGAGGCAGGAGAATCACTTGAACCTGGGAGGTGGAGGTTGCAGTGAGCCAAGATCGTGCTACTGCACTCCAGCCTAGGCGACAGAGCAAGACTCAGTCTCAAAACAAAACAAAACAAAACAATCTCCTTTTTCATGTTTCTCTAGTTTCTATATTCTGATGGAAATCTTTGGAAGTACTTAGACCTGAAAGTTCTGATGTGGGATGGGGCCGTGTGTAACACACTCCTACAGAGTGGGACCCAGTGAACAAAAGGTCAGGCTGCTGGGCCATGGCATAGCTCAGCCAAAAGTCAGGATGATGCATCTGTCTTTTGGTGGGCAGTGAGTCAGAAGGCCCTTACCAAATCTCAAGGTCCCGGGTGCTTTGGCATGGACCTGCAGTCCCAGGTGCTCGGGAGACTGAGGCAGGGGGATAGCTTGAGCCCAAGAGTTCGACTCCAGCCTGGGCAATATAAAGAGACTCCCGCTGCTGCCATCTCTAAATATAATTATAATAATAATAATAAAAACTCGGAAAGGCATGGTGGCTCACGCCTATAATCCCAGCACTTTGGGAGGCCAATGCTGGTAGATGATGAGATCAGGACAGGAGATGGAGACCATCCTGTCTAACACAGTGAAACCCCATCTCTACTAAAAATATAAAAAATTAGGCAGGTGTGATTGGTGGCGGGTGCTTGTAGTCCCAGCTACTCAGGAGACTGAGGCAGGAGAATGGTGTGAACCCGGGAGGTGGAGCTTGCAGTGAGCCGAGATCGCACCACTGCACTTCAGCCTGGGCAACAGAGCAAGACTCCGTCTCAAAAAACAAACAAACTCAAGGTCTTATCTCTGCTCTCGAGTCCTTCTGTCCTGTTCCTCCCTTTTACAGAGGCCCTGGTTCTGTGGGAGCAGCAAGGTAGACTTTCTTGGAAGTTCCACACCTGTCCCCCTGACTCACTGGAGCAGAGATGCTGGTGCTGCATTCTTGACACAGCTGTGATGAAGTAGAAAGCTCTGGACCTGGAGTCTGGAACCCTGGGTTAAATTTCTGTTTTGCCCTTGCTAACTCTATGTCTTTGACCAAGTCATTCACATCTTTGGGTCTATTTCTATCTATAAAAGGGAGTTAATACTTACCCACCATGTTGTTGCATGATAAAATACCATTAGACATGTTGCATGTCACATGACTTGGAGTACACATTTTTTATGTATTCCTTGATACTTTGAGAGTTTAATTGAAATTTACTCATTTGAAATTTTTACAGCTGTTTTTGTTTTTAAAATATATTTAATTTTATTGGTACGATTTGATTTGATCTTTACTGACACTCATGTTAAAAAGCTCATTGGTTTTCAAAGGAATTTATAACTATAGCTCTATAGATGTGTGATTGAAAGGAATTGTGGGACAATGGTTCCAGTGCCGGAACCATCTGCTTTTAAAATAAATTCCATTTTAAGGTTAAGGAAGACAAACAGACTTGCTCTGCAGAAGATTTATTTTAGAATTAGAATTCCAGAACTGAAAGAGTGTTAGTAATTCCCTTATTTTGTAGATGAAGAAACTGAGGTCTGGAGAAGTTAAGTGACTTCCCCCAAGGTCACACAGATCATTAGCAGCAAAACCATGAGTCACACCCAGGTCTCCTGACTCTCACTCCACTGCTCCTTACACCATAATTACTCCAAATATGACAGCAGCTGGTGGTCTCAAATCCAAGGACTGTGGGAAATACTCCCGCATACCCATCCACATGAGTTCATCCTCTCCTGTTCTTGGCAGGCACACTGGCCCAGTGCCTCTTCCTAGCTACTGTTTGTTCCTGGCTATTAAGTAAGCATTAGCAAACCTACCTCCTCACCCCCACCCCCAGCACTCTTGCTTGACTGTATGTTTTTCAGCAGTTCCTGCAGCAATGCTAATAATGTAACATATCTGGATATTAAGATGTCTCTTCTTAACTCTTATCCTTTCTTGTCCCACCTCAGTGCCTTTGCTCACACATAGAGTATGCACGAGCAGTGGCTTCCTGTCTTTCCTTCAAGTGACACATTCTTCTTTCCCTCACTAGCTATGAGACCTTGCCAACGGACTTTACCTCTCTGCAGGTCAGTCTCCTTGTCTGTAAAAATGAGAAAAATAGTATTACCTATACCATAAAGACATCATGAGCAATTAAACAAGCTAATATGTATAAAGAGCCTAAAACTGTGCCTCTCACATAGCAAGAGTTCAAGAAATGTTAGCTATCATCATTATGATTGCTATTATCATTACCAAGGACTCTGGAGAAAGAATTTCCAGGTTGTGGGAGATTGGAAATTATCTAACTTCCTGGATCATCACATGCACCTTTTACAAAAGAGAAGCAAACTAGATTATCGTAAAGATCAAGCTGTGATGATCCTGGCCACCACTGCCCTTTTCTGGATCATGCCCCTCTGTCTTCCAGCCATCCTTGCTTCTACTTAGTTGTCAAATAATCCTTCCTGTCCTGAAGACAAAATATTGCTCTGGCCTAGGAGACATTTGCATTTTATTTATTTATTATTATTTTTTTCTTTGAGCTAGAATCTCTCTCTGTTGCCAGGCTGGAGTGCAGTGGATCTTGGCTCACTGCAACCTCTACCTCCCAGGTTCAAGCGATTCTCCTGCCTCAGTCTCCTGAGTAGCTGAGACTACAGGCATGCACCACCATGCCCAGCTAATTTAGTAGAGATGGGGTTTCACCATGTTGGCGAGGATGGTCTTGATCTCTTGACCTCATGATCCACCTGCCTCGGCCTCCCAAAGTGCTGGGATTATAGGCATGAGCCACCGCACCTGGCCGACATTTGCATTTTAATATGTATTCTGAAGGACCAAATAGCTGTTCAGGCTCAAAGGAATTTTAGTTTTCTACTTGCGGAAGTTCCTTGTCAAGAAGAAGTAAGGAGTTTTCCTGTACTCTTGAGTCACTTCACATTGGCTGTGACTTACTCTTCTGCAAGAGCGGGACATGCTGCCCACATGTGGGGGCATTGTTCGCTTATAATACACTGTGAACATTGTGAATGGCACCCCCATCAGTCCCAGTGGGCCCTGCTTTTTTCAACATTATTTTATTAAGTAGATAATAGCCACCTAACCCAAGCACGAAAAGGTTAGCAATAGTTCTTCTCCAACTTGAGCTAAGCCCATGTAATTACCCATACTGTACACCTCTGGTGAATCTGTCACCCCGTGCAAGATCTGTGGGGAGGCACAGAAAGGCATGGCAAGGCCCTCTTCTTTATGGTGTTTAGGAGTCTGTCTGGAGAGCGAAGACACCACCACCAGAATGTTGCCCCTGAACCCCCTGGGCAAACGCTCCCTCCTGGAACTGTGGGCCCTCACATCTCGCCTCAGGGATTTGTCACTTCCTACTCGTTAACCACAAGGAAGTCACAGACTCCTTGGTTGGTAGAATCTGAGCTTTTTCGACATCTACAGCCCTGGCACAGGCCAAACATAGAGCAAATGCAGAGAATGAAGACATGAATAACTAAGATCATTTCCTCTTCTGTATTTTTCCATGGGACAAATACTACTCAGAAAATAACCTAGCAAAATCCAAATGCTTTCATGTGAGGCGCGCTTCTTCCATTGCTTCATTTCCTGTAGTGGGTACCAAGAGCAGCTAGTGTCATTAAAAAGAGGGAGCCAGGGGCTCCCAAAGACCAAGTGGCCATCTCCTCTGTACATTTTGCCGAGAGCGCATCAGGCCAAAGTCTGGCCCATCAAACTTTAGTAGTTTCCCATCCCGGCTCCCAGTTGGCTCCAAGAAAGAAACGGGAAATGAAACTCATGTTATCACTATAGCTGGAAGGGGCCCAGAGAGGGTTCTTCTATCTGGCAGGAAGGGTGTTAAGAGTGGCTACATCCTGTTTGTGCCTGGCTAGTCATGAAGCTTCCCAGGACTTCCTTCTCAGTGGCCTTGTTTTCCTTCCAGATCTATCCTCAGATTCCCTGACATTCCTTTGTCTTTTGTTACAGCTCTGGGGCATAATCAAGCAAGGATACAAATGCAAAGGTAAATCAATGTTATTTTGTTAAAATTTTTAAAATGTGACATTTTGGTTAAGAATCAAATTTGGTTAAACTACAAAAGCTCTTGACATTATTCAGAATTGCAGTCTTTCGGGTCAATGGCAACTGAGAATGATTGCCTCTGAGGAGTTGTTCCTGGAGTTTTGGAGAGCTAAAATTGGAATTTTATAGCTTGTTACAAACCACTCTTATCAACACACATAAATCTAGTTCTTTTGAATCAGAGGCATCCAGTTAAGGTGGGAATTCTGAGTGGGACAAGCCTAGCTAAAATACTGTATATAAGAAATTTTTCCTTCAAAGAAAAACACTACTTACTATTTCTATAATCCATAGGCACTTCTTCCCACTCACACTTAGCTATTCTTTTCTCTACTAAATCACATAGATGGTAACAGAAAACAAGGAGAAAACTTAAAATGTCTTTTTGTCCTTTTCAGTGAATGCATTCCTCTATATTTCCCATTTAATTAAGTTTATAAACAATAGAATCAAATATATTTGACAAATGCTATATGCATGTATATTAAGCATTTAGGAATGTGTTACTACTTGTACATATATGATCAAGTACACATTATTGTTGTTTAAGAAGTTGCTGGACACTATGTGGACAGTTTATATGGTTCTTTTAAGAATCTTACAATGCTTTTGAAAAATATAATAAAACTACAAAAAGAAACATCTTAATCACAGAATACCTTCAGATGAATGTTGTTCCCCTAGGATGCCTTTTTTCTCCAGTTATTTTCCAGTATTTGCTCCTCATTTTGCATGAACAAAAAGCTTCCCAGATCTCAATGGAAGCCATTGTTTAATGCTCAGAAGTACCTTCCCATTAGTGCTTCTCTATCACTTGCCTTGGTCTAACTTAGATTTTTACTTTCAAGCAGCAAAGATACTGCAAGAACTTACTGCCCAGCAGTGAGTCATTCGTTTTATTCTGCTTTCTATCCTCATACCCTAAAATACACACACACACACACACACACACACACGCAATTTTATAAAGATGAAAATATATTATACCGTTGGATTATCTCTTGTATTTTCTTAATGGCATATAAAGTGAAAAAAAAAACTAATTAAAATAAATTGAACACGTCATTAAGACTTTTTGGAAACAAGATCACTTAGGGGAAAATGGGTATTGGAAATAGTTAGAAAGGTCCTCTTTGACGGTAGGAGAGAAATGATGATCTCTATTCAATGATTCTCAGTGAAGTGTAGGACCCTCACCACAGGAAATAACTGTGAACCACCATCTGAAGTGGCCACATTTTTCTACCCCAAGTAGTAATTAACATTCTATTACCTTATCTAAAACATCCTGGCCGGGCGCGGTGGCTCAAGCCTGTAATCCCAGCACGTTGGGAGGCCGAGACGGGCGGATCACGAGGTCAGGAGATCAAGACCATCCTGGCTAACACGGTGAAACCCCGTCTCTACTAAAAAAATACAAAAATCTAGCCGGGCGAGGTGGCAGGCGCCTGTAGTCCCAGCTACTTGGGAGGCTGAGGCAGGAGAATGGTGTAAACCCGGGAGGCGGAGCTTGCAGTGAGCTGAGATCCGGCCACTGCACTCCAGCCTGGGCGACAGAGTCAGACTCCGTCTCAAAAAATAAAAAAAAAATAAAAAAATAAAACATCCTAATGGGCAATTTCACAGACTCTGCTACATGCTGTTTCAAAGCCATAAGCAAATATAGAACATACTTACTGAGCATCTGCCCATCTTGTATTCTGTTTCTATACAAAGGAAGGAAGCAGAAGATGTAATCACTGGCCCTGAAAGGTTTTGGAAAATGAAGAAGAGTAAAAAAGTCCAGACAAGTGCTGAATGGAGGAACACCTCACAATAAATGATCAGAGGCAGCAGTTGGCCTGGGAGAGACTAGAAGCTGAGGCTTCTTGCCCTCATCCTGCCTTAGGCTCTCTTTGTGGGGATTCCATCTAAGCCTGGGAAAGACTCTCAACCCCATTTGATTTGCATTTAGTTTTGGGCAAAGGCAACTGACCTCTCAGGCTGGACTCTATTTGCTCCTTAGGCACAAATGCTCATTAGGTCCTCAATTGCATAGAGAATCAAGCTGAGCAAATGTAAGAGAACTTTCGGAACCTCAGGAAGGCAAGTGTGGACCAATGGCCCCTTTCCAGATGCTAGACACACCGCATGGGCCTGAGCTCAACTCTGAAATTCAACACAGAAACTGGGGTTGCGGAGGGGCGGGCTGAAAAATCAAGTGCCACCCTGGAAACTCAATCAACATCAGACACACTAATCATCTGCGACACCCTTGGAATTTTTCAGACTGTGGAGCCAATTGTCACAAACAGTGCAAAGACCTCCTGGTTCTGGCCTGCAGGAGATTTGCCCGGGCGCCCTCCTTGAGCAGTGGTCATGGGTCACTGCCTGGAAGCCCCTCGCTGCCCCCAGGTAATGCCCTCTACCTTCTTTGCTGCCATGGTCTCTCTCTGCTTGCCTCCTCACACTTGGACCTCATTTAGGTTCTAGGTCTAAACCCAGTCAGTCTCTCTAAATGCTAAGGCCTTCTTTAGGGTGAGCAGCCTAAACCCTTGAATCATCCTTGCTTCTCTCTGCTTTCCAGTTTCAGGAACATGTAGCTTGCCTACGGCTAATTGAGTTCTGTTCCTCGTCGGTCCCTCTAGGACCTTGCATGCCAGACTTGTGCTGTTTGCACTATCCTTGATGCTTTGCTATCAAGCAGTCAGATATCAAATAATCACCCTCCTCTTTCACTTCCAGCACAGGATGAGGTGTTTGAGTTCCCTGGAGTCACTGCTGGACACAGGGATTTAGACAGCAGAGCCATCACACTGGTTACAGGCTCTTCTCGCAAGATCTCCGTGAGGCTACAGAGGGCCACCACCAGCCAGGCCACCCAGACTGAACCTGTCTGGTCAGAGGCTGGCTGGGGGGACTCAGGGTCCCACACCTTCCCTAAAATGAAATCCAAGTTCCATGACAAAGCAGCAAAGGACAAAGGCTTTGCCAAATGGGAAAATGAGAAGCCCAGGGTGCATGCCGGTGTGGACGTTGTAGACCGGGGCACGGATTTCGAACCTGACCAGGATGAAGGAGAAGAGACCAGACAGGATGGTGAGGTAAGTGCTAGGTCAACCCACAGAGAAAACCAGAAGGAGGAGGCTGAAAGTGCTGAGATGAGCGTGACAGAGGGTCTGGGGGGCAGCCTGGTAGTTCTGAAAGCAGAATGGTTGGGAATGAAGACATGTATCACTTTTAGTCTTGCCACTGGCTAGCTATGTGGCCCTGGACATATGTTTTTTCTTTCTGGATCTCAGTTTCATGATGTAAAAAATTGAACCAGATCAAGTTCTGAAACCTAGTGAAGGCTGTCGTGTATGCATACTGAAATGATGCCCCAGAAGCCCATGACTATATATCCAAGACACCAGTACACAATACAGATCAGCTTGGTTTTCCAAGCTAGAACCAGGGCCAGAGTCAAGAAAGGCAGTGGAAGCAAAAGACTTTTCGATAAAGGAGAATTGGAAACTTTTGACTCTACTCAAAAGAAGCTTTTGACAGCATCATGGAAAAGGGGGTGGTAAGAATCAGAGATACACGGCCCTTGAGGATGTCTAAACCAGGCTCTGCCTCTGCGTGAGCAAAATCATGCAAAGTAGGATGCAGATGGAATTTGTTAGAGTATGCTGACATAGAAATTGATTCAAGATGGAGTTAGATAAATTTATTAGTTAACAGTCTATAGTGTATTAAGAGAAAGGATTTGAGAAAATTGGCATTATATTCCTAACGTTTAAAGCAATGTCATGGAGGACAGCCATTGCCGCCCTGTCGAATCGTTCTCATAAACAGAATATTGGGTTAGGCAGAGATCCTACTGGATCAAGCCAGTGCTCTTTAGTCTTATGGGTGGTCCTCCACATTGCACTCTTCAGGAGACCTAAACACACCTCTCCATACATCTCTCCATGATGAGAAAAACTCCAATGACCTTTAACCAGAAATCCCCCTAGTTCCTTCCTGATTGAAGGCAGTACATCCAAGGTGGCCACCCATTATCTCTGGTCATACAAGGTTTATTGTAAGTTTCTGCTGAAACACTTTTTTTGTTTCTTAAAACATCCACTTTTAAAAACAGCTTTGAGATGTAATTCACATGCCATGAAACTGACCCATTTAAAAGTATACAATTTAGTATACTTTCAGTATGCTTTTAGCATACTCACAAAGTTATGCAACCATCACTACAATCTAATTTTAGAACATTTTCATTATTCCAAAAAGAAATCCTACACCCATGAGTAGTCACTCTCCCCCACCTCACCCCAGCCCTAGGCAGCCAACTAATTTATTTTCTGTCTCTATAGATTTGCAACACCCACTTTATTTTTAACATTTCCCCCACTGATCATCTTGGCAACTGTATCAGTCCTATCCCCCCACTTCTTTTACTGGCCTAGCACAGTTCAAGCTGGGAATATAAACGGGAATAAGAGAAAGATCATGATTTGGTGCCAACAGCTCTTAACCTGACGTCTATTTAATGACTTCAGGGGGTTCATGACAGCACTTTATGTAAAATTTTACATGAACATATGCTCACTTCTGGGAAGAGGAGTCCATGCATTAAACAGATTCTCATGCGGGTATGTGATCCAAAAAAGCAAAGAATCATTGTGCAAGAAGATTTTCTGGATTCCCTGTCTAGTCACCCCGTACACCAACTCAGAGGCTATTTCCATGGGTGCTGTAGCTGCCCCTGGAATCTCAGAAAAAGAGCTTCTCCAGGTTGATGGCAGGACACCATCAACCTGGAGAGTGCTCAGGATGGCACCCACCTCATGGGCATCTCTGAATTCAGAGGAGAACCTGCTTTTGTTAAACAAATAGTGAAATTGGCCGTGAGCTCACTACTATTGGCCTCTCACAGTTCAAGTTACTTAAACTGTGCTTCTGAGTTAGGAGAAGTTCACAGCCTATTGGGTGTAAGACAATCACATAGGTAAGATTTCCTGACCATTAATCTCTGTAAGGAAATATAAACAAGTATCTGGGTTTTTTAAAAAATTTAAATTTGTTTTCTGGAAATTGAACTTTTATATTCAAATGCTCTCTTATCCTTTCTGTGTTCTTATCTCTCTCTCTTTTTTTTGACAGAGTCTCACTCTTTCACCCAGGCTAGAGTGCAGTGGCACAATCTCGCCCCGCTAGTTTTTGTTTTTTCAGTAGAGACAGGGTTTTACCACGTTGGCCAGGCTGGTCTCGAACTCCTGACCTCAGGTATTCTACCTGCCTCGTCCTCCCAAAGTGCTGGGATTACAGATGTGAGCCATTGCGCCCGGCCATGTTTTTCTCTCTTAAAGCACAGGGATGATTCACTGACCCCAAGTATTTAATTTCATCTGTGCTAATTAATGAAGGAAGTATGCTCTTGCATGAGATGCATATGTATGGTATATAGTCTCAGTCCCATTGAAATCAGTAACAAATGAGATGTTTGCCCTGTTTAGGGAATAAGCTAGAAGGAAAAACAAAATGGTAAAATTATACCCAGGGGTTGAATATGTAGACAAAGGAGTTTTTAAATTTAAGATTTTTTTTTTTCTGCCAGGCGAGACCAATAAATGGCATTAGGAGCACTGACCTACACATTTATTATTTAGTATCAGATGATGTTTGTGAGTCCTGTAGTTAAAAACTGTAGAATGCAGAAAAGGTACTTGTGTTTGTAATCGTGTATTTCCTCCAACAGAGTTCCAGGATTTATACTCATTTTAAAATATAAGGGTATGAGCATTTTCTGTGGCAGTGTACCTCATCTCACCAATGACCACAGAGCCCCTGCATGTCAGAACAGGTCAAGATTACTCTCTTGGCAGTAAGAATACATGTATTTCCTTTAAACTTCTTTTATTTTCCTTTATCTTCTACTAAATTAAATTTAGTCAACAAATATTTATCATAAAAGCATTGGGAAATGCTGACTAAATAAAATGGAATATGTTTGTGAATCTATGTCATATACATATATAGTCATACATATGTACACATACATATGTAGGTTGACAGGTTTTCTCAGTGCCCTTATGCACTAATTTACACTGTGGATTTCTAAGAGGGAAACCTTTTAACAAGAATCATTTTGAGGGACTAATGATTTGTGGTATACACTTTAAGGTCAACATCCTAGTTGGACTCCATATAGGAGTCTTCAAGAGTTCGTGTGCTGGGCGAACTACGTGATCTCTCTTTTTTTTTTTTTTTTCCTGAGACAAGATCTCACTGTCCCTTAGGCAGGACTGCAATGGTGCAGTCATAGCTCACCACAGCCTCGAACTCCTGGGCTCAAGCAATCCTCCCATCTCAGCCTCCTAAGTAGCTGGGCCAGCAGGCATGTGCCACCACACCCAGCTGGTTTTTATTTATTTTTTGTAGAGACGGGGTCTTGCTATATTTACCAGGCTGGTCTTGAACTCCTGGTCTCAAGTGATCCTCCCACCTTAGCCTTCCCAAGTGCTGGGATTATAGGTGTGAGCCACTGCACCTCGCTACCTATGTGATCTCCTAATTCCCACTAAATCCTGACACTATGAGGTACTGATCATTTCAGATATTCCCTCAAATTCATCTGAAAAACTGCTTTCTAGGAACATTCTTACTTTGTTACATGAGATCCAGCCATGCGATAGGTTCCAATTTGTGTTTCAGGATGGCTGACTTCAGGCTGCGGAAACTGAAGGCAATAATGTTGGCTTTCGGAAGGGCAAGATGAAAAACTCTGAAGAAAGCTCTGACTCTCAGGAAGTTATCTGGAAAGATACCTGGATGTTTACTGCCTTGGGACACTGTGGGATCTCCATGTTTGGACTATGGGACAGAGAATTGACCCTAACTATGAACTATTTATTTCCTGCTCCCCTACCCCTAGTTAAGTGCCACAAACACTGTGTTATGTAGTCAGTACTTTTTTCATGTATCTTTCTCTAGAGCCATTTATATACGGGTGAAACGAAAGCTTTTTTGCATGTACTTGATACTCATTCTGTAAACTCAGACTTCGCTTTTTTTGTGAGAATATCCTTTCAATACTTTTATAAACTTCTGTGTGTGCTGTGGCGGGGAACAGTTAACAAGGAGATGATTTAGAGGTTTTTTTGTTCTGTTTTGTTTTTGTTTTTTGGTGTGCCTTTTGGATGGGACCAGGACTTAACATTTTCCTGAGGACAAGGAAGCTCTTCAGACACTGGAATACAGTGATTCTTCTAATGATGGTCAGCTGCAATGAGAAGCTATTTACATTGTTCCTACCATGTTGCTATGATATGTAACAAGTCACACATGTATATATCACACAAGTCTTACCATTTCTGCATCACTAGGAAGCTATGGCATGGTCGTGAAAACTCTCCTAATACTTATAATAGCCATGGAAGAAAATTATGCTTGTCCCTTCTGACTGGTTTAAGCCATCTTTCTTAAGATTCCTGAAGTAGAAATAGCAATTAAGAAATAAATTCAAGTTTTGAAGGTTAACATTTAGCAGAAAAACAAACCATTGAATCAGCTACTAGATGATATGCAAAACAACCATCAATTTTTTAAAAGTCAAGAATTTCATGAAAAAACAAACAAAAAAACCACAAACTTTCGGTTGTAAAAGAGAACCCTTGTTCTCTTCCTAAGAAACGGCCTTCCACAATTAAAGAATATTCATAGAAAGAAAATAATCACAAATCATATTTGATTAACATTTCATTTAAGCTTTTAAAATATCAATCTTTTAAGTAGCTCCAGCTTACCCAATATAACTAGTTATGGTCCTATTTCTTCCATGATTAGAGGAGAGAGAACTTGATTCAAGATACTGAAAACCAGAGATGGGACTGAGCCTGTGAATGACAGGAACGATCTGTTACCAGGTGACTAGTTGGAAACTATTCCACAGAGGTGCCCTGGTCTGCATTTGGGGGCTAAAGTGTATATATTCCATTTAAAATGGAATTTGTTTGTATTTGGGGCAGTCTTCAGTGAAGCCTTTCTCCTTTCTTTTCCACATTGAGGACAGTTCTGCTCAGCAAAATTGTTGAGTACCTGTTCTGGCCAGGTCCCATGCTATATGCACAAAGTTAAGAAAAACTTGGTCTTGGCTGGGCGCAGTGGCTCAAGCCTGTAATCCCAGCACTTTGGGAGGCCGAGACGGGCGGATCACGAGGTCAGGAGATCGAGACCATCCTGGCTAACACGGTGAAACCCCGTCTCTACTAAAAATACAAAAAATTAGCCGGGCGAGGTGGCCGGCGCCTGTAGTCCCAGCTACTCGGGAGGCTGAGGCAGGAGAATGGCGTGAACCCGGGAGGTGGAGGTTGCAGTGAGCTGAGTTCCGGCCACTGCACTCCAGCCTGGGCAACAGAGCAAGACTCCGTCTCAAAAAAAAAAAAAAAAAAACTTGGTCTTGGCCCTTGGGAGCTGACAGCCCATGGGCATTAAGGCAAAGTGGTTCCAGTGATTTAAAATATGGTTCCAAATATGCTAAAACCAACTTGTGCCAACCAGATTTCCAGATTGGAAATACCACAGATGAAGTGAAGTGATCAGTTGAGGGAGCTGTGATTAAGCTGGATAATAAGAGAACATGCCACCTGTAAGCACTCAGAAGGCAGTCATCCCTAGATGTTGGTTTCATGTATATTACACTATCTGCTACTACCCATAAATGCAATGATATGCATGTGAACAACATTAAAAACAGAAAATAGCAATCTAAGTACAGGAAAGCTTTTTTGTGTGTTTAAAAAAATGGAAGAAAATTCAGGAAGAAACGTGTTAATAAACATTGTACTATTCTTTTGCTTCTCAAAGGAATTATTCACTTGCCACTTTGGTTATTTTTGAGTTTTCATACATAGGAAGTTTTATATTGTCAGCCTTCCTATGACAAAGATACTAAATGTAACTTGAGTAAAAAATAAAAAAGAACAAATTAACTATGTATATACATATATAAATTACACATGTGCCTGTATATTGTGTGTGTATATACACAGTAAGTCCTGATTTGTCCCTAGATTCTTGGAAACTGCTACTTTAACAACTTGAAGTTGGTCTTGAAACAACTATAACAAGACCAACTTTTTTTCTCATCAACGTTGAGAAATTGAATGAAATCACCTTGTGAAGGACCAGTTTGAACACTTCATTTGACTTAAAGTTGCTGTTCCCAAGAACCTACAGACCATGTTAAGTGAGGACTTACTGTATACACACACGCACACACACACACACCCCTACCTATTATTACTTTGCTGAAGAATAATTTAAGTCTATGAAAAAACTGCCTTATAATTTTGATTATATCATTTACTGACAACCAATGACTCTGATGTTTTCAATCTATCAATTTCCCATAATCAGTAAAATAAACAAAATAGGCAAATCCATGATGGGGCAAAAAGAACAATCACAATTGACTCCTCCAGACCTTAATTTTGTAGGTTTGATGATCACTGTCACCCAGAAAATTGAAAGAAAAAACAAAAGCAAACTCTTAACAATGAAAATGAGGTATGAGGGCAGGATTTATTAAATGTTTTAATTGCATCTTCATTGGAGCATCTACGAATTGACTGATGCTTTCTCAGATCTGCCTAAACCAGAGAAGCCATGATTGGTTATTTGAACCCTTATGTTGAGTGGATATCCTCTGAAGCAATAATGTCCCCACATTTTCATGGTAAGTCTGTACAATGGACAGTGGAGTTTGCAATTTAAAAATGAAGGCAGGACTTTTACAGAAGAGAATGTCAAACTGTTATTGATGGTAGGAAGCTTAATTATTCCTAAGATAAATATCTTTTTTTTTTTTTTTGAGGCGGAGTCTCGCTCTGTCGCCCGGACTGGAGTGCAGTGGCCGGATCTCAGCTCACTGCAAGCTCCGCCTCCCGGGTTTACGCCATTCTCCTGCCTCAGCCTCCGGAGTAGCTGGGACTACAGGCGCCCGCCACCTCGCCCGGCTAGTTTTTGTATTTTTTTTAGTAGAGACGGGGTTTCAC
The DNA here is from genome assembly GCF_000951035.1 of Colobus angolensis palliatus. NCBI lineage: Eukaryota > Metazoa > Chordata > Mammalia > Primates > Cercopithecidae > Colobus > Colobus angolensis. The sequence continues at coordinate 16,102,786 of NW_012114599.1, read as the reverse complement.
CGTGTTAGCCAGGATGGTCTCGATCTCCTGACCTCGTGATCCGCCCGTCTCGGCCTCCCAAAGTGCTGGGATTACAGGCTTGAGCCACCGCGCCCGGCCAAATATCTTAATTTTTCCAAAATATATAAAGCTCTAGAATGACTGGGGAAATCAATTCAGTGAAACTGCACCACAAAAGTGTACCTTTAGCACGCAATTCCCAACCAGATTGAAATCTCATCTTGGCTGCTTATAGTCATGGAATCCTGGGCAAGTCAGGTACATCTATTTGAGCCTCAATTTCTTCATTTGAGAAAGAGAGATTTCACCACCCTCTTCAACTACTTCATAGAGTTTTGGTAAAGATCAGGTCAGATAATATATGTAAAAGTATTTGTAAAGACCTTATGTTGTTATTATTTTGCAATTAAGCAGGATTCTTCTCTAAAATTGTTTCAAGAGCCCAGATTTTCTGTATATTATATGGCTGTGTATTTGGAGGCTCTAAACCCAATATTTAACTAAATTTTCTGTTTAAAAAAAGATTTATGGTGGCTCACGCCTATAATCCCAGCACTTTAGGAGGCCGAGGTGGGTGGATCATAAGGTCAGGAGATCAAAACCATCCTGGTTAACATGGTGAAACCCCGTCTCTACTAAAAGTACTAAAAAAAAAAAAAAAATTAGCCGAACGTGGTGGTGGGTGCCTGTAGTCCCAGCTATTTGAGAGGCTGAGGCAGGAGAATGGCATGAACCTGGGAGGCAGAGCTTGCTGTGAGCTGAGCAGAGATGGTGCCACTGCACTCCAGTCTGGGCGAAAGGGCAAGACTCTGTCTAAAAAAAAAAAAAAAGAAAGATTTAAACAGAAGTATTAATGAAAATAGTCAAAAGAGATTTTCTTATTTCTGGCACTATGTGTGTGTAGGATTAGTTCTGGTTTGATTGTAATACTGACTAGTCTTGTCCTGTTTGAAAACAGACCAGCAAGATTAAGAAACCAAATGGGTAAAATGTAAATGAAGTTAGAGAAAAATCCATATACTGGGTATATGTAAATGGGATAAAACACAAATATATTTAAAAGGCTGGCTCTTAAAAGAATTTATTAGTTTGCTACAGGGAGACAGGAGGAAAACAAATGCTACTTTTTAAAATAAAAAGCATCTACTTGATTAACTGGAATGTATTTTACAACTATTGAAGCTGGGTACGTACAGGAAACTACTTGGCATTTTAAGCCTTAATCAGGAAATGGCTTCCTCCTGGCTGCATCCAGAACGTGCTGGCCTAAGTCTAGAGAGCACTCAGACCTCAAACAAAAATGATTATCTTGTGTCTTAAAAATGTTACTAGCATATCATGTTGGAATTCATGCCCATTCAGAATCTAAGTGACATGCAGTTTATCCACGGAAGCATAAAGGAAGAATTACTTGGAGCATTCTACAAGGCAACTGGCCTGAACACCTCAAAAAGAAAATATCATGAACAGATAAAGGAGGGAAAGGGCAATTTTGGATCAAAAAAGATTGAATGAAACACAATAGTGAAATGCGATGTTACAAACCTTGATTGGATTCTGGGTCAAATATTGAAGAAAGCAGTGGCTCACGCCTGTAGTCCCAGTGCTTTGGAAGGCTGAGGCAGGAAGACTGCTTAAACACAGGAGTTCGAGGCTGCAACGAGCTATGACTGTGCCACCGCAATCCAGCCTGGGCAACAGAGCGAGACACTGGATTAAAAAAAATAATAAAAGAAAAAAGTAAAGCAGGCATTTGCGGGGGCAACTGGAAAGATTTAAATATGGAGTATAGGCCAAGTGCAGTGCCTCATGCCTGTAATCCCAGCACTTTGGGAGGCTGAGGTAGGCAGATCACTTGAGGTCAGGAGTTCGAGACCAGCCTGGTCAACATGATGAAATCCTGAAAAAACCGCAAAAAATACAAAAATTAGCCAGGCGTGGTGGCGCACGACTGTAATCCCAACTACTTAGGAGGCTGAGGCAGGAGAATAGCTTGAACCAGGGAGGTGCAGGCTGCAATGAGCCAGGATCACGTCACTGCACTCCAGCCTGGGTGACAGAGTGAGACTCTGTCTCAAAATAAATACATAAATAAATAAATAAACAAATAAAGAGTATATATTAATTGAACTATTGTATGAATGTTAACTCACTTCAGTGTGGTCACAATTTTATGGTTATGTAGGAGAATCTCTCTTTTTAGGAGAAGTAGTTAGGGATAGAGTATCAATATTTGCAACTTTCAAAGGGTCAAAATGTTTTTAAAGTTTCTATTTGTGCAGAAAGATAAAAAGAAATGTGGGAAAATACCAAAATGTTGACTCTAGGTAAAGGGTACATAGATGTTCATTGTACTATTTTTTAAACTTTTATAAAGGTTTGTGATTTTTTAAAAAGTTGGGGGAAAATAAATCATTATTCCTTCTCTTACTGGAAATCATTTAAAAAAGCATCAATGAGAATAAAAACAAAAAACAATTTCAATTTGCAGAAAAAGCTGGTGAGAACTGAAATCCTGGCCCAACAAAGGAAAGATGGTCAAGAGCATCAGGGACTTGCAGGAAGGAGGGACTTGCAGGAAGGAGGACAAGGACTGACATTGCTCTGGGAGAGAAGGATTCAGTAGCTGCAAGTATTTAAAACATACACACAAGGCCGGGTGTGGTGGCTCACCTATGTAATTGCAGCACTTTGGGAGGCCGAGGTGGATCACTTGAGGCCAGGAGTTCAAGACCAGCCTGGTTAACATGCTGAAACTCCATCTCTACTAAAAATACAAAAATTAGCTAGGCATGGCAGTGCGCACCTGAAATCCCAGCTACTCAGGAGGCTGAGGCAGGAGAATCGCTTGAACCCGGGAGGCGGAGGTTGCGGTGAGCCGAGATTACGCCATTGCACTCCAGCCTGAGCAACAAGAGCGAAACTCCGTCTCAAAAAAAAAAAAAAGGCACAGAAAGACAGAAAGAGACAAAAGGCCCATTTTAATGTTAAAGGATACAGATCACAATCAAAATATAATTATGAATAGTTTTGTACCAAATTATAGAGCATCATCATTTATAGAACAAAAAGAATAGATTCAAAGATACACAGAAATGTATTAGTGGTATAGAATATTTATTATCATCTAACTCAGCTCATGATATAACCAAGTACCAAGTACATAAAAAATAAGGCACTTAGACCTGTGCCATTCAACACGGTAGCCGCTGGCTACATGTGGCTAATGAGCAGTTGAAATGTGGCTAGTCCAAATTGACAGGTGCTGTAAGTACAAAATATGCCAGATATCAAATACTTAGTACAAAACAAAGAAGGTAAATACGTTGTTAATAATTTTTTCTATTGATACAGGTAATAATAATGGTTTTGATATAATGGGTTAAATAAAATTTCACTTTTAAAAAACTTCCTTAACATGGCTACTTTAAACTTGAAATTGAATGTGTGGCCTGTATTATATTTCAGTTGGACAGTGCTCCTGCTCTAGAACTAATTAAAAAAATAGATCTAAATACTTATAACAGCGAGCACACATATAGCATTTATTTCATTCCAGACACTGTTCAAAATGTTTTGCACATATTAATGCATTGAGTCCTCTCAGCACCCTAAGAGGTAGATGCTATTATTATAGCTATTAGCCATTTTATGGATGAAGAAACTGAGGCACAGAGAAATGAAGTAATTTGCATAAGATCACAATAGTGAATCTGACATTTGGTTCTCATCAATCTGGCTCCAGAGTCTGTACTCTAAACCATGATGCTATAATTGATAAATGTACATATTGAACTCTGTCCTTTGAAAACAGAGATACATCTCCTGTTCCATCTTCTCCAATGAGACAGCCACAAAAATTGACCACAGATTAGGCCACAAGATAAATATCAAGTTTCAATACTGGGAAATAATACAGAGGAAATTATGCTATAATGCTATAAAATTAGAACTTGATAGCAAAACCAGAAAAATGAAGTAGCTAAAGTTCAGAAATGAAAACAAAACAACACAAAACCTACCTCTTCCAAAGAGCTCTTGAATAAGAGAGGAAATCAAAGACTAGCAAATGATCATGAAAATACAGATCAGAATAACTACAAGATTCAGCCTCAGCACTTCTCAGAGAAAAAGTTTCAGTCTTAAATACTTTCATAGACAAGAAAGAGTACAAATAAATGGCTAACCTTCTCAAATCCAAGGCAAAAAAATAAATAAAAACCAAAAATGAGTAATTTTCTAGGAAAATATAATTTACAAAAACTGATCTAAGAATTAAAAAAAAAAAGTAAAGTTGTTGAAGAGCTGCTGTCCAAAATTATCATCGGGCTCAGAAAATTTTTATCAAACTTTTAAAGTATAGATGATTTCAGTGTAACTTACATTGTTTTAAAACACAAACAAAAAACTTCTAGAAGCTTTTAAATGAAGGGAATATAATATTCTGCAATAGGACTGTTTGTGAAAAAACAAATAAAAAATAAAACAACAATAACAACAACAAAAAGAAAATATAACATTGACACCAAAACCCAGTAAGAGTTGTCCAAATTAAGAGAACTGGAATAATCACATTTCTGAATATCAAGGCAAACCAGAATGCTGTAAATACAGTAAAAATATGAAAATTATTAGTAGAAATTCAAGAATGGCTCAATATTCATATATTTATTAATATAAGTATGCTAATAATATATAAAGAATAAAACCATATGATCATGATAATAAATGCTAAATGTTTGACAGAATACAACATATATTTTGATTTAAAATTTCTTAACAGTCAAAATAAAAATTTCTAAATATGATTAAAATATATCTATTTCAATCCCAAAATCATCATGATCCATTACAATTTTTTTTTTCTTTTTTCAGACAGGGCGTCGTTTTGTTGCCCAGGCTGGAGTGCAGTGGCATGATCTCGGCTGACTACAACCTCTGTCTCCTGGGCTCAAGCGATCCTTCCACCTCAGTTTCCTGAGTAACTGAGACTACAGGTGCCCGCTACCATGCCCCAAGCTAATTTTTGTATCTTTTTTGGTAGAGACAAGGTTTTGCCATGTTGCCCAGGCTGGTCTCTTAACTTCTGGGCTCCCCCTGCCTTGGCCTCCCAAAGTGCTGGCATTACAGGTGTGAGCCACCATGCCCCACCCCAGATTCTTAATGAAGGAATAATGCAAGCATTTATAGTAAGAACTTGTCTTAGATAACAACGCTTGTCATCACGATTATCTAACATTGATTTTGAGGTACTAGATACTACAAATAAATAAACAAGAAAATAGATGTGTATTTAAAAGTAAGCAAAATTGTTACTGTAATATAATCCTATACCTAGAAACCCAAGAAAATCAACTGGAAACTTACTACAAACAGTAAGAAAGATCAACAGGGTAGCTGTGCATTAAATTAATAGACAAATAGTTCTCATAAAGTAGACAGCAATCAGTTAGAAAACATAAATAAAAGACCAGTGACAAAAATAGATAAAATATCAAGGAATACGGTGAAACCCCGTCTCTACTAAAGAATACAAAAAACTAGCCGGGCGAGGTGGCGGGCGGGCGCCTGTAGTCCCAGCTACTCCGGAGGCTGAGGCAGGAGAATGGCGTAAACCCAGGAGGCGGAGCTTGCAGTGAGCTGAGATCCGGCCATTGCACTCCAGCCCGGGCGACAGAGCGAGACTCCGTCTCAAAAAAAAAAAAAAAAATCAAGGAATAAACTTAAGAAACAAGCAAGCCATATGAAGAAAATTTTAAAATGTTCATGAGAGACACAAAAGAAGACTGAAAGGAATGGAAAGGTATCAAGTTCTTACGAAGAAATCATCATGAAGATTTCAGTTCTCTTCAAGTTAACCTTTGAATTTAATACTGTGATTCTCCAAAAACACTAAGAAGATTTTGTTTTTGGAATTACCAAATTGATTTTAAAATGCATGGAGAAAAACCAAACACAAATAGCTAGGAAATATCTAAAAACAAGAGTAATGAATATTAATTAGCTCTGCCAGATATTAAAACATAAAGTCTCAACCAGTAAAATAATGTATTACAGATGCCTGCATAGAGGGAATAGCAAGTCCAGAAACAGAAGCAGCAATATAATAATTAAACATATGGGCTAAAGTGGGCATCTCATAACATTTCAGAAAACATTATTACTCAATGAATGATTTGAGACAACTGGGTAGCAATCTTAAAATAAATTTGAATTTGTACCTCAAAACGTACACCATGATAATTCCAAATGAATGGGTGATTTAAATGGAAATGAACAGAACCATAGAAATGAACAGTATGAAAATTATTTTTAATTACTATCTTGGACAGGGGAAGCCTTTCTAAGTGTGACACAGTTCCCAGAAGCCATAGGAAAGAAGATTGACAAAAATCTGCACCATAAAAAGTCTGATTGGCTTATTATACCAAAAGTTAAGGGAAAAGTAGACAAAAAATACTTTAAAACCTTTTCAAATCCTATCACTAACACAGAGCTAACTTATCTAATATGTAAAGAGCTACAAATTCATAAGAAATCTAATGTCCTGGTTTCAAATAAAATGAGCAAAAGAATTAAATGGACAATCCACATCAAAAGAAATCCAAGGGATTCATAAAACCACATCACATCCCTCACAAAGAAGAAATGCAACTTAAAACTACACTGTGGGCTGGTAGCAGTGGCTCATGCCTATAATCCTAACACTTTGGGAGGCCGAGGTGGGCAGATGGCTTGAGTCCAGGAGTTCAAGACCAGGCTGGGCAGCAGGCTGATGGCAAAACTCCATCTCTATCAAAAATACAAAATTAGCCGAGCGTGGTGGTGCACAGCTACTTGGGAAGCTGAGGCAGCAGGATCACCTGAGCCCGGGGAAGTCAAGGCTGCAGTGAGCCCTGATCACGCCACTGCACTCCAGCCTGGTGACAGAGTGAGACTGTTTCAAAACAAACAAAACAACAAAACTACACTGTGATAACAGTTTCAGTCATCAAACTAAAAAAATGTGAATACATTTTTGGCACAAGTGCGAGAGACATTCTATTCATATATCACCACTGGGAATACAAATTTGTATATCCTTAATGGAGACCATTTTGGCCATCCATAAAGATTAGGAACGTTCTTTCTTTTTGACTTAGTCCATATACGGGAATTTATCCTAAAGAAAATGAGAATGATAATAACAATAGTAGTAATAGCAGTAACTAATAGCAGTAACTAATACAGCATATGTCAGCCACTGTTCTAAGCAGTTTACACAGGCCGTGTCACCAAGTCTCTGCACTAATCTTAAAGTTCTTACTGATGAGGAAACTGAAGCAGAGAAGTTAAGTAGCAGGCCCAGAGACACACACCTCATAAGTAGAGCCAGGGTTCAAACCCCAGCACTCTGTGTCCAGAATCCATGCTTTTATTTGTGATCTCTCAAGCTATACTTGGACATAAGAGAAATAAAAAGTAAACAAGGGTTTTCAGAAGGGTATTTTTCAGGATTGGACATAACTGGAAATAATCAAAAATCTACCAACAAAGACCTAGTTAAATAGTTATATCCATACAATGTAATACCATTCGGATGTTTTAAACAAAGAAGAAACTCTATATAAATTGATAGGAAGTCTCCAAGATAAATTTTTTAAAAACAACCAAGCTTCAAAACATTATGTATTATATGTTATCATCAGTATACAAATGAGGGAAATAATGAATATATCTATTCCCTTTATATGTTTAAAACATCTCTGAGAGAGGACAATACCGCATACCTAATAAACTATTGTGTTTGGGAGGGGAACTGTGTGGCTGAGGGGCAAAAGTGAGAAGAGGAGCTCATTGAATAACTTTTTTTTTCTCATTTTGAATTCTGAACTATGAATAACCTATTTAAAAATTAAATAACAATATGGCTGGGTCTGGTGGCTCACCCCTGTAATCCCAGCACTGTAATCCCAGCTACTCGGGAGACTGAGGCACAAGAATCACTTGAACCTGAGAGGCGGAGGCTGCAGTGAGCCAGAGTCACACCAGTGCACTCCAGCCTGGGCAATAAGAATGAAATTCCATCTCAAAAAAAATTAAAGAATAATATTAATAATAATAGTAACAGAATGATATGGATCCTCCTTAGGGTCTATGTCACAGAGGAACAAAGGGTTGCAGGCAAGGTAACAATGACAAATGTGAGGACCGACTGCAGCAGAATGTGCACCTATCCTTTTGATAATCACTTAATGAAATAGAAAAACCCAGAACTAGTTATTAGCAGAACTGAGACAAGAATACTTTAAAAACTCCTAATACAATCCTCTTTCCATCACTCTTATTTTTCCTGTAGCTAAAATGACTTCGAAGGTGGTGTTCCATCACAGAAAATGGTAGAGGTTACCGTCTGAAAAAGAAGGTTGATCTGGTATACCATATTCAGAGAAACCCCTCTGGTCTGGGAGAGTGCCTTATGAAGTATCCCTCAGACACACATAAAGGCATTTACCAAATTAGTGGTCTTTAAGCCCTTGTGTTTACCTGATCGTTTTAAAGTTTATATACAAGGCTGGGCGCGGTGGCTCACGCTTGTAATCCCAGCACTTTGGGAGGCTGAGGCGGGTGGATCATGAGGTCAGGAGATCGAGAC
>NW_012114599.1:16075129-16094035 GCF_000951035.1 Colobus angolensis palliatus | reverse complement strand
CTCGGGAGGCTGAGGCAGGAGAATGGCATGAACCCGGGAGGCGGAGCTTGCAGTGAGCCGAGATGGCGCCACTGCACTCCAGCCTGGGTGACAAAGCAAGACTCTGTCTCAAAAAAAAATTTTATATACAAAATGTTTCATCATAAATTTAAATAAGTTTATTGTTTGCTATAAGATGAAATGAGCATTGACGGTGATTGGAATAAATATTGCATGACATGATTTGATAGCATAGGTTTTAAGTAGGTTATTGCATAGAGATCTCTAAATGTGAAAGAAGTCATTATCTAGTGTATCTTAATATATTTTGTTTTCATAAAACATTCTACTTATATTGAAAACCCACATAACTAACCTATATTGTTTTAGTTAGTCTGAATTCAGAATATCCCCAGACAGGTCAATTTGATCCTTAAGGGAAATACAGTACAAAAGTATTTAAAGGGTTAGAATGCCTTCTTTATGTAAACTGGGAAGTTGTTTTCTCAGCTAGTTTTGGGAAAAAGTAACCGTGAAAGATGATCTAGAAACCGAGTCCCTTGCTTACATTTACTTGACTTAGCAGCGTATCTCTTGCAGTGACTTCATGCACTATTCCTTATTCCATTTTGGAAAACACTATGCTAAATCATAGGCATCATTCTACCTTCTTATTGTGTTTTTATTTTTTATTTTTATTTTTCTGAGACGGAGTCTCGCTGTTACCCAGGCTGGAGTGCAGTGGACTAATCTTGGCTCACTGCAACCTCCCCCTCCTGGATTCAAGCGATTCTCCTGCCTCGGCCTCCCAAAGAGCTGTGATTACAGATGTGCATCAACACACCTGGCTACTTTTTGTATTTCTAGTAGAGATGGGGTTTCGCCATGTTGCCCAGGCTGGTCTCGAACTCCTACCTCAGGTGATCCGCCTGCCTCGGCCTCCCAAAGTGCTGGGATTACAGGTGAGCCACCACTCCTGGCCGTGTTTTTAGTTTTTAGAGATCAGGTCTCATTGTCGCCCAGGCTGGAGTGCAGTGGCACAATGATAGCTCACTTCAGCCTCAAACTCCTGGGCCTAAGCGATCTTCCTGCCTTAGCCTCCCAAAGAGCTGTGATTACAGGCATGTGCCACCATGCCTGGCTAATTTTTAAAAAATAATTTTTTTTTTTTTTTTTGTACAGATGGGGTCTTGCTATGTTGCCTGGACTGGTCTTGAACTTCTGCCCTAAAGTGATCCTCCAACCTAGGCCTCTCAAAGTGCAGGGATTACAGGTGTGACCCACTGCGCCCAGTCTATTTTGTTTTTGATGGGAAAATTAAAAAAATGACCAATGAGAGGGAATGTTCTGAAGGGACATAAAAAGAATTCTGTGGCCGGGTGTGGTGGCTCACGCCTATAATCCCAGCACTTTGGGAGGCCGAGGTGGGCGGATCATGAGGTCAGGAGATTGAGAGCATCCTGGCTAACAGTGAAAACCCGTCTCTACTAAAAACACAAAAAATTAGCCAGCATGGTGGCATGTGCTTGTAGTCGCAGCTACTCAGGAGGCTGAGGCAGGAGAATCACTTGAACCCGGGAGGCGGAGGTTGCAGTGAGCTGAGATAGTGCCACTGCACTCCAGCCTGGGTGACAGAGCAAGACTGTCTCAAAAAAACAAAAGTCTGTAACATGAGCCACCCAATCTTCAACTCACTCCCTTTGTTGTCTTTAACAATGCTGTTACACAGCAGCTCTATTCTATGTAGTCACACACTGAATACTAGGGAAAAGAATGTATTAGAAAAAAAGCTAGAATACAAAAGCAAATATGAACATCATGTTGTACTGTTTCAAAAAAAAAGCAAAAAGATGCAAAGCAGATTGCCCATCTTTATGTGTGAGTACTCAGGATCCTATCTTAGGCTGTTTTGAAGTTGTAGGAAGGGAAATAATTGAGTGCTATGCCTTTCTCTGCAACATTTGTTGCAAACCTGAACCAGGAGGAGTAAAGAGATTTCTCCCTAAGATTGTGCTTAGGAAGTTCCTGAATATTAGTTACTTCTGTATTGATAATAAACACTGGGTGTGTATTATGTGCTATACATTGTGGTAGGTATTTTATAGGGATCATCACACTTAATCCTCCCAGCTCTTCTAAGAAGGTGGGAATTACTCTCACTTTAGAGATTGGAACATGATGGGTTAAATAACTTGCTCAACATCACATAGCTAGTGTACCAGACTGCCTCCTGGTAATTTAAATGAATCGTTAGGCAAGTATTTGTTGCATCCACCCATTGCTCTCAAATTTTAACATAGGTACAAATTTCATTGCCCCAGTTTGTTATAGAGTAGGTGTCTAGGGGAAAAATGCTTCCTATTACTTTTATGTTTTCTGGAGTAAGCACTTAAATAACTTGATAAGGTGTTAACCTTGAGTGGCACCACAAAATTTAAATTGATTACATTTCATTATCATTATAAATTTTTTAAAAAGCCCTGGCTCATCCTTTTAGGTTGTAATTTACTTTTTATTTCATTAGAAAATTTTTCACTAATTTCTAATAATTGAGGGTTAGAATGAAGCAAATTTCTCTGTACTTACACATTAGTGTAGTTGACTTGTGATAGATCATCTTCCACACCATACCACATAAATTGGTTTCTACTGGAAAAGAAACAATTCTGAAGCAGTTAAGCCTTGAGAGATATTACAGCTGATGTTGACTAAGGCATTGATAGGTGCTGGAAACTTTGCATAACTGGGAATAAACCGACCTGTTCTGAGGACTTGATAATACTTTTCATGTATTTTGCAAAACAAGTCTGTTATCTCAACCATTTTGTAAATGCCTCATAAATAAAAGTAAGAAGCCAGGTGCTGTGGCTCACACCTGTAATTCCAGCACTTTGGGAGGCCAAGGTGGGAGGATCGCATCAGCCCAGGAGTTTGAGACCAGCGTGGGCAACATGGCGAGGCCCTGGCTTTATGGAAAATGAAAAAAAGTTAGCTGGGTGTGGTGGTGCCCATCTGCAGACCCCGCTACTCCAAAGGCTGAGGTGGGAGGATCACTTGAGCTTGTGAGGTTGAGGCTGCAGTGCGCTATGATCACTCCAGTCTGGGCCTGTCATTCATGCATTTATTCACTTATAAACAAATAGAGAGAGAGAGTACTAGATATGCTTGCTTTAAACTCCTAAATAATTGTTATTGATACTTTCAGGTTCTTAAAGATTTTCAATTACATTTTCTTGAAGACTTCCCTGGTTTTTGTAACCTTTCAGAGTACATCACTTCATTCCACTAAATGTTATACTGTTATTTTACTCTGTCCTTTCTCAGTGAAGCTTCTAGAACTACAGTGGTCCCTTGGTATACACAAGGAGATTAGTTCCAGGACCCCTGAACTAATGCATACACCATTATGCACACATAGTCAAGTCCACAGTCAGCTCTGTAAAACCCACATATATGAAAAATCGGCCCGTCCCTATAAGGAGGTCTTTACATCCTGGGAATACTATATTTTACAGCGGCATTTGGTTGAAAAACCTTCTCATATAAGTGGACCTGTTGTTCAGGGTCAACTATAATCTAAACTTATGGTTTCTTTTCTCATTCTTTCCTTAAACTGCAGAAAACTGGTCTCATTTTTATTCTGAAACTGCTCTTGAAAATGCCACCAGAAAAAAACAATAACACAAAAACGCCGCAAGACATAATGGCTATTTTTCAACTCTAGTTTGTTGAATTTCTCTGTAGCATCTGGAATTGTGCATTACTGAGCTCTGGAGCCAGATGGCCCGAGGTTTATTCCAGCTCCCCTGCTTACTAACTATATGGATATGGGCAAGTCTTCTCAACTATCCTGGCTTCATACTCTTTACATGTGAAAAGAGCGGTAATAGTAGTACTCACGTTGCTCTCAATAAACAGTAATAAAATAAATTAGCATTCTCAGTACCAACCCTAAGCTTCCACGCCACTGTTCTCTAGGTGTCCCTCTTACTCTGTGACCCTGCTCCATCTATCCCTTAACTGATTAATCCTTAAGATTTCATCCTTGGTCCACTGCCCCTTTCCTCCCTTTTTGGATGGTTTAATTCGGAATCATTTTACTGATGAAATGTTTCAATGCAAAAATCAGTGGATGTTGATCATTCCCAAACTTCTATCTCCAGGCATTTTCTGGAGTTTCAGACTGAAATCATTTCCCTCAGCACACCTTTCCCCCTTCTTGTAATTTCGATTTCAATTGGTAGCTCATCATCCACTGAATCACAAACCAAAAAAACCAAAAACCAAAAACCAAGGTTCATACTAAATTTCTTGTTCTAATATACTCCTAGGATATTTGCTTCCTACATAATTCTCAAATCCGCCCCTTCTATACCGTTACTGTATCTACTACATTAGTTTAAGCTCCATGCTTCTGATTCCAATCTTTGCCCTCCTCGAGTCTATCCCCTAACTCTTGAGCCAATAATTTACACAGAGCCGAACTTGAATATGCCGTTACTGGTATGTTACTGTATACAAAGTAGGTCCAAGTTACTCAGGACAGCCTGGAGATCCCTCTATTAACTGACCCCTGCAATCTTTCCAATTTCTGCCAATTTCCACCCCATATAAACAATATGGAAACACCACGCTCTCGTAGTACCGACGCATAACTTTCATTATTATTTATGCTACAATTACCTATGTTTCTGGTTCTGTCATTCAGTCCATGCTGAGACATTTCTCAAGGCATGGACTTTCTACCTCAGCCCAGCACAGTGCCAGAATATAGCAGATACTCATTTTTATTGAACCGAACTACAGGCCTTTCTTCCTTTTTTGTTGTTTCTTTTGTTTTTTTCTCTGAGATGGATGCCCTCTGTTGTCCAGGCTGGAGTGCAGTGGTGAAATCTTGGCTCACTGCAACCTCTGCCTCCCGGGTGCAAATCATTCTCCTGCCCCAGCCTCCCAAGTAGCTGGGATCACAGGCGCCCGCCACTAAACACAGCTAAGTTTTGTAAGTTTTGTATTTTTAGCAGAGACGGAGTTTCACCATGTTGGCCAGGCTGGTCTTGAACTCCTGACCTCAGATGATCCGCCCACCTCGGCCTCTCAAAGTGCTGGGATTACAGGCGTGAGTCACCGCGCCTGGCCAGACCTTTTTCCTTCTTGAAAAAATTATAACTCAATTTAACAAATACCAATCATTTTAAGGGACATTTTCTCCCCAAGATTCTCCCCGACCCAGATTTCTAGGAAACATTTTTTTTCCCCCTATCATTTCTGCCCCCGGCCTCTTTATTTACATTTAGTGGGCAGGGAATGATTTATTGTGGAAGTTCTCATACCAACAGTTATGTTTACTCCAACTTACAACCACACACCTGCAGGTAACTACAATTGTGCAAGGGGAAAAGTGAGTTCAAACACTGACATGCACACCTGTTTGAATCAGTGATTTGAACCCTAGGAATACACTGGTGTATACAAATATGGAAACCACAAAAAAAAAAAAAAAAAAGCATTTCTAGTTATTACCATAATGGGGAAAGACAGAAACAAGAAAAACAGGAAAATAAGAAGTCATAAAATGCTAAGTATTCTGTGATGAATGTATTTTTTTATTTAGGTAAAATACAAATAAATACCTAAATTTTATTTAGGTAACCCTCTCTGTTAAAAAACAAATGGATCAAATGCTATCCAAATTACTTAAGGTGGGAGGTGGGGGTATGATTAAATAATATAAACATATTTAAAATCTATTTTCAAAAGGATGTAATATAGGTAGACAAAGTATCCACAAAGACATAATGGGCACAACCTAAAAATATTGAAGTCTAAGGATGGAGGTAATCCGGGCACTGGGAAATTAAGTATATATAGAATGATTCAAATGTCTTGCCTCAGCAAGAATTTGTCTATTCTATGTCTGCCACAGTTGGACGCTTGATTAGTTTGGATATAGAGCAAGAAATAAAAATGATAGCGGTACATGTTTAATAGTTTTCATAGAGAATACTGACATCCTATTCTAGTTCCTAGTAGTAGGAGGAAACAGAACATTAACTAAAGGTACTGTCTCACTGTATCCATTTTAAGAGATAACAGTTTAAGACTTCATATGTCAAAAATTCTCCCTAATATTTTTTGCTTGTTTCTCCAAGAAATTCTTATATGCACTATTCCAGTAAATCATTACTTACTACAAGTTAAGGTTAAGAATGTGTATAAGATCAAAAGATACTCTCTCTATAAAACCTAAGAACTTTAATATAACAACAAAACTAACTGGTGGTTTGAAATATCCTGTTTCTAGAGAACTTGATCTATGTTCAAGAGAAAAAACTCAATTCTTTTATGGTTTCAGAACGGGGAGGGGCGGGGGAGGAATAACAAAGGCTGGTAAGGTTCCAGAGAAAAGGGAACCCTTATACACTGCTGGTGGGAGTGCGAATTAGTTCAACCATTGTGGAAATCAGTACGGCGATTCTTCAAAAAGCTAAAAGCAGAACTACCCTTTGGCCCAGCAATCCCATTACTGGGTATACATCCCTAGGAAAATAAATCATTCTACCATAAAGACACATGCGCGCGTATATTCACTGCAGCACTATTCACAATAGGAAAGACACGGAATCAACCTAAATGCCCACCGGTGACCGACTGGATAAAGAAAATGTGGTACATGTACACACCATAAAATACTATAGAGCTATAAAAAAGAATGAGAGCCTGTCTTTTGCAGGGGGCTGGAACTGGAGGCCATTATCCTTAGCAAACTAACACAGGAAGAAAAAACCAAATACCACATATTCTCACTTATAAGTGGGAGCAAAATGACGAGGACCCACGAACACAAAGAGGGAAACAACAGATAGGGGTCTACCTGAGGGTGGAGGGTGGGAGGAAGCAGAGGAACAGAAAAGATAACCTTCGGGTACTGGGCTTAATACCTGGATGATGAAATAGTCTGTACAACAAACTGCTGTGACACAAGTTTACCTGTATAACACACCTTCCCATGTAACCCGGAACGTAAGTTTTTAAATAAGTAATGTTGTTGGGGGAAAATCTAGTTTGAAGCAGGAGATGCAGATTTCAGAGCTATCAGGGAGAAATGTATCATTTGCTTTCTTATATGCTTATATTCAAAAAAGCAATCTATTAACCATAAAGATAAGTCAAAATTATATTTCTCTAAAGAATGAAACCTGTATTCATTAGGTATACTGTGGAGTCTGAGGCTACAAAACAGATCAAAGCAAATAATAAATATAAATACATCCTAAGATATGATACATTTAAAGTATGAAACCTTGACAATTTTAATAGGAAATCCTATATAAACATAATTATTTAACAGTTTAAAGAAACCAACACAACATTCGAGACAACTTAAAACCTTAATTTAATGATAAAATACTTGAAAGTCTTCAAATTTGAACTTTTTAAAATTATTTAAATGTTAGCTGAAAAATAAACAGGCAAAGTTAAAAGGATCAATGTGGGTTTTCAAAGATGGTTTTAGTTATCAGAAGAATGTGCTTATTATCTCAGTAGCAAGTAGATTATTTTAAATGGCATGAGTTGATTCTTTAAAAAAGCCCAATTTAGTAGTAGAAAGAAAATACAATTTCTCTTTTAACAAACATGTTTATATTTTCAGTTACTTCCTTTTTTTAAAAAAAAAGTCCCCCAAATCTTAGGAAGAATGGAGAAGCAAATAACAAAAAAACCCCTAAAAACTTAGAGACATTTTTGCCTAGTATGTGTAGCAACAGCTACACCCAGTGGCCAGAGATGAGTAGCTTATTATTATAAAACGAAAACCTGGAAAGAGCCATTTTCCATTTATTTAAGGTTTTAGGATAAGAATTACCTTTCACTACAATTAGGTTTTAAGGAAATACTCAAGAATCTTTGGGAACAAAAGCCTTAGCTCATTAGCTTGACGCAAGAGTCCAGAACAATTCAGTAGCTAAAATAAAACTCAAACCAAAGAGAGAACTTAACAGATAACTTTATTGCTCACCTTTCACACAAAGCACACCTCCAGCCATTTTCTTTCACAGCTTGACAATGTTTACATGTACAAAAACCCAGCAAGAAGCATCATGTCATGTAGATTTCAGTAAGGGAGAATGTAAAACATCAACTCAGCCAGGCTTTTGTTTTCTGCAGCAATAATAAAGGGCCTCCTGCACTTAGCAAAAAATCTGTCTTAACTTTGTAGTGCATTTCTTCCATTACAAAAAAAGTCTCCTGCCTAAAGCAAACTAACTTGTATTTGCTGAGCCAGTGGTATTAACTCATGCATAAAACAAATTTCGGTTTGCTATTTCTTCTAGCAAATTTCAAGTAAAAATAAGGTTGAAGGAGGAATTTGTTTTGGATGGATGCAGGTCAGTTTGAATTGCTATACTTAACTAAATGCCTACATGTACTATAGGTTCACAACTTAGTTTGCTTTTATAATCTTTATGGATTTTGGCCGTGTTCAAGGTTTTCAGATTTGAGCATATGATACAGTATTCCATCAACAAAATGAGGCTACTGAATGTGCTATCTGCAGAAGAGCTCATTTAATAGGAACTGACCTAAAAGTTCTATCACGAAGCACACGTGGCATAAAAGTCAACCGGGGCAGAACTGTGCTTGGAAAATAGGCATTGGAATACTTTAAGCAAAACACATATAAATGGTTATTCATATGAGGAAGGTTTCCTAGTAGTAAATCTAAAAAAGTCTAGGTGAATCCTCATTTTCAAAACTGCATATTGAAAACATGAAAACTACTTATTCAAGTAATTGCTTCAAAAAAGTATGCATGTTCTGACTGCGGAATTAGTCTACTGGTCAATTAAAGGCAATTTTAATCACCTTTTAAAAAATTTTTCATAGAAAGGAGAGATGTTATGCGTTTCTCAAATAAACAGCATTATGTAAGTCCAATAAAAAAATTCAACAGAATTGAATGAAGACCTACAAATGCTTATGCCAAGCAGGAATCTGCCTGCCACCTGTGGTCTCACATTAATTCAAAATAGGTGCTGAATTCAGGATTCTGAAACTAAGTTTCTATTACTTGAGCTCTAGCAAAATGTAAGGTTCGGTAGCCTCAACTAGTATAATGTCTTCCCTGCCCAAATCCAGAATGATTATACTGATAACCTCCATGCTGGAAATGCTGTTCAAATTGACCCCCTTGGTGATAATTCTGGCTCCCTCTTCCTCCCCAGCCTCCTCCCTGGCCTGCACGACCACCTCGCCCTCCATGACCCCCTCGCCCTCCACGACCACCACCACGATCACCATGGTGCCCACCATCTTGGTATCTATTGTCCTGCTGGTAGCCACCACCCTGGTATCCACTTCCTGTATATGAAGATGTTTGGAAGCCACCATAACCTCCGCTTTGGTAGCCACCACTGTGGCCACCATGATAGCCACCTGGCTGGAAACCTGAATCTCGATAACCACCATCTTGGTAGCCACCTCCTCCTCCACTCCCTCCATCTGTCCAGCCTCCTTGATGCTTATTTCCTCTTCCTCCCCCTCGGCCACCATGGTCATAGCCACCACGTCCACCTCTCCCGCCTCCTTGTTCATGACCTCCTCGTCCTCCGTATGAGGAATGTTCATAGCCACCTCTCCCTCCTCCTCGGCCTCCTGTTTGCTGCTGGGGGCCATCTTGCCTCTTCTGCCATGGTGGCATCTCTGGGGGTGGAGGTTCGATTTCATTGGGTCTACCACCTCTGTCAGGCACCCTGCCCATCAACACCTACAGAATAGGAAAGATATTTTAAACTTTTATTTTACGAACAGAAATAAATGCATTTGGAAAAAATTAAAGGTACTCTAATCACCTTATTGATGGCACAGGCAGTTTTTTCTCTTATAGAGCCGCTGCTTGTCCTTAAAATCTTTGACAAGTCCTGCCTTGCAGCCAAAAGATGGGCAACAGAAATAGTACTTTTAGGGGATAAGACCGAACGTTTCGGCTGGTAAACCTTGGCCAATTTTTCTGTCTGGCTCTGTTGAAAGAAAAGTGTTCAAAGAGAAATATCAATTTTCAAAATGACGTTAAGAAACACATATTAAATAAGTTAAAAGTCTCCAAAATATCTGATAATGATATTTACTAGGTTCCAGATGGTAGGAAAAGTTATATACTCACTATTGCTCCTACGTAGTCAAGAACTACCTTAAAAGTACAGCTGCCAGACTTGTTGACACAACAAGGAGTGACAGGGACAGTGGGGGCAGGGGTATAGTGGGAGCGCTTCCCTTTAGGGTTTTAAGGCCAACATGATAAAAAGGTTCCCCCATCATTGGTCTCAGATTAAACATATTCATATTCTCTATTTAAATATAAGAATGTAAAGTTATTTCAACAATTTTGCTTTTTAATTTTCCTATCTTTGGTTTCTGTGAGGTAATAAATATCTGCTGAATGACCAAGGTCTTTACCTGGATTGTCTCATTTAGCTGAAAAAAAAACTTAAGTCTTACCAAATTCTCCAATTCTCTATAAATCATACTAAATCCAATATTTCTAACTTCTATTAGCAAATTAAATTGTTAGTTTAAAGTAAACAAGTAATTTGAAATCAATTTTTTTTGAGTAATTTTCAGAATAACTCTATTTCTCTCACAATAAGAACTCTCTCCAATAAAAACTGTAAAATTCAGATTTGTTAAAAAACAGAAAATTGAAAAATGTTTTCATTATTGCTGAATAGTTGAGTCACTACTCAATAACTCACTAAGGAAAAATCCCTATGTGTGTCTTCTATGTATTTCTCCCATAGTTGCCAAGTATCTAAATTGTTTAGATGTTCAGGGATCAAGTCTATAAATAGTCTGCTCTTTTAAATTATTTAATGTGTACCTTAGCTCTGTCAGACCAGCCAAAGGACTGTACAGTGACATCCAAACGTTTTATTAGCAGCTTTCTCCGGACTTCATATTCATTGGCTATGGCTTGGTTAATTGCTTCTATCTTTTCCTGAAGCAAAATTTTAAAAACTTGTTAGAATTTAAATCTGCTTGATCCTCTGTCCCAAAAGGGCAAAAACTACGTCTGGGTCATTCATAACTGAGATCCTGGAATTTAACAGTCAAAAGTTATTCTTCCATATAATATACTAACAATTAATGAAATGATAGGTGACAAAAAGCTGATTCTCAAAACATAATGAAGAATATGTGAAATACACAACTCTTATTTATCTTTCCCATAATTTACTGTGTGAAATTCAGCCCAATAAAGTTTTTGGCTTGAAGGCAATCCATCTGGTGATGAGAAACATGCATCACACTCAATTTCAGTTTACTTTTATCAGCTGTGTGAAATATTTACAAATTATAAGAAAAGTGCTTCTAATCTTACACAAAATTATTCTGCAGAAATCCTCAGATTCACAAAATGATTCTAAGGGTATTCAACTAGAAAACTATGTATTAGAAAACATAATTTTCTATGTTATGTTGACATGAAATATAAGTGTTGACATGAAAATCATAAACTCTATAGTTCATTACAAAGTTTACTCAAGATGATTACTACTCACCCAGTGGGCTGGTCCCATTGGCTTCCTCAGTAAAGGCTTTCCCACATGATTAGGTGGAACTTTTGCTAATGTTTCCTTTAACTGACACAAAAACATAAATAAATGAATAAAAACTCTAAAAGTAAAACATCCTCATCTTCCCAATTCCCATCATATCTTGCCATCAAAAGAAGATTCCTGACAGAGGCAAAGGTGGAGGATGTTTTGAAATGCAAATGTAAAAGACCCACAAGATAAAGACACTCACTGGTCCCACTCCTCACGCCTACAGAAGTCCTTCATTGCACCTAGAACAGTGCCTGACAACAGTAGGCACTCAATGGACATTTGCTGAATGGATGAATGAACACACAGGAAAATATGGACTATGGATACACTGCTGCTCCCCTGCAGAGTTCAGCCAAATTTGTGCATCATGGTGCTGGTCTACCCCACAATGCAAATGTACCAATTCTTAAGAGTCCAGCAGATAAACATACAGGGAATAACTCTGCTATAACAAATACCATTCTTTTTCCACTCATTTTTTGTTAAAATAGCTTGTTTCTAATTAATTATATAGAAAATCTTAACTGATAATGTGTGGTATAAAAATAATTCTAATTTCCTTTCACATACTAGATTATGTTAGCAGTCAACAAATCTATTTTGTCAATTGAAGCATGAGGTTAGAAGTGACTGGATTAAAAAACAAAAATATTAACATCCTTTTCTGTCCAGTCAATGGGGAGGAGGGTGGTAACATTTAATGATAAAGACTTTAAATTGACTGTATCAAAGTTCAATGATAAAATAATTTTTAAAAGGACTGAAATCTTAATCCTTTTTACATTATATCTAGCTTACAAACCAGTGTAAAGTTTCCTTTTTGAAAAAGAAACATGCTAACATGTTTTTAGGAAAACACTAACATACTAATTTATCTTTAAGGCATCTAGGATTTAAAACCCAAAATTCATTTCGTAACATTACTTAATAATATATGCACATTCGGTTCCCATTAAGAGAAATTAAATTAATTGCTTCATTTCAAACAAATGTAGGACTATGCCTTTAATACACTACAGTTTGGTACTAAAGGTCTTACTTTTTTTTCAATCCCGCTGAAGAATTGGAACATAGTTATATTGGCTGGAGGTTTGGACATTCCTAGAGCAATACATATGCCTTTCAACTCTTGAAAGACCTCACTACCGCCTCCTTCTTGAGCTTTTTTTGGAGGAGCATTCACACAGAGCATTCTGGCAGCTTCTAGTTCTGAGATGAGGTATGCTGAAGTAAACAAAATAAGATTTCAGAATGAGATACAGCTATAGTTATAGTCATAAGTCTGGAGTCACAACTATATAGACCTAATGATATGTAACTGTTAAAGCTGCAAGAATGGATAAAAACAAGAAAGAAAAACCACTTTCACCTGCAAATGAAATAAGATATAAACTGGTTATGTAATTCAGGTATTTAAGCGATATGTAATGTTTAAAGGTTAATTTTAAAATAAGCGATTCTCCTTTGAAACTGAAGGATCGAGGTAAGTAACATCTAAAAATTTGGATTCTTGAATTCTGGTATTAAGGAACCTCCAGAACAGGGGTTGGCATCTGTTAAAAATTTTGCAAAAGGTGGCAAGTGATGACTTTTTAATGACTCTTTTTTTTTTTTTCTTACTTCTCACTACTTGTGAGCATCAGTGATAAAACTACCTTGCTCTCTTGTCTCCCAATAATTAGATAGCCTGTCCAGAAGAGGTGTGAAACAACAGTGAATAAGAAGTCAAAGCTTAACTTACAGGAGAAGCAGGAAGGCACCCCAGAGTTCCTTTCCCATGGTCTCCAATTCTTATGTCGCCCTCTGGCTGCTCAAAGAGATCCCTCTTTCATCTACATTCTTCTCAGGACTCCCTTTCCCCTACCTTCCTCACCCCACTGCCTTCAAAACAACAATAAAACTTTCAAAGCACTTCTTGGCATAGTTCTCTTTGTGTCAGTATCATCCCCTTGTGTGCTGATTTCAGCCTGGTATAATGAGGGCTGCAATCTGCTTCAGGTAATTCAGTTGAAGGTATAAATATTCAATCCCATTCCTTTAACATTCCCAAGGACATTTCAATTTTTATAAAAGATGATTAAGAATCATTTGAATCTTAGGATTTCCGGTTATGTGACAAAGTGAGATTCTTCTGACATTATAACAAAACCAGTTTTGGAAAAAGATATTTTCAAGGCTCTCAGGTCCTACTAGAAGCAGAAAAAAGTCAACTTGTGTATCAAATTTCCTATACCCAAAATGTAATACTAGAAGGATACAGTCCATAATTTTAGCAAATCATTTCTGAAAGGCTGCCAACTCCTGTTCTAAAACAATAAATACATCTAAGTTTCTGGAAAGGTCATTCTAAATGGATTTGACACTGTAAAATCTTAACGTGTTCCATACAGCAAACTGTATTTATGAGTTAAAACGTCAAAACAGTAAAACCCCACTGTTAGGACAATAACCACTGTTTTTGTACATAAGGCTTTATTAGAACACTGCCACACTCACTCATTTATATATTGTCTATGGCTGCTTTCACGCTGTAACAGCAAAGGTATGTAGTTGTGACAGAGAACTTAGGGCCACAAAGCCAAAAATATTTACTATCTGGCCCTTTTAGAAAAAGTTTGCCAACTCTTGTTCTAGAAAATCACATACTACATGATTTAATACATTGGTTCTGTAAATTTGGGATAACATAGTTCAGGTATTCACAAAATTAGGTTACCAATATAATTACCGTGAAAAAACTTTAATCGTAATCGATGTGTTCAAAGCACTGGGAAACGCACTGAAGATAAAATTTTTTAAAACATCAAAAAGATGATCTCTTCCAACAATCTAGTTAGGAATAAAGAATATATGCAAAAATAAAAGATGAATAGTTCTTCATCTACTAGGAACTCAGATATCTTACTTAATTTACATAAGGGTAACACTCTGAGAACCATAAAAGGCCAATAAAGAGCCAGAGTCCTTAATCTAATACATGAAAAACTGAAGTTGTATCATTTTTTTTAGAAACCATAATAGAGTTGTAAAGACAAATAATTTTTAAATCCTCTGAATTATCTGTCCTAATGAGAACTACAATAGCCAGCCACTCACTCAAAGGCTATTCTATTTTACCAACAATTCTAATGAGGCTGGTTTGTTTTCCCCCCTAAAATACAATGTAATAAAAGATTCGAATCAGTGAGGTAAGGGTGCTGGAAAAGTAAAATTATAGCCTCCAGATGTGACAACTGGTACTTCGAAAGATGAGAAATATTTACACAGACCAAGTAGAAAATGAGTACATGTAGGTAAATGCTAGAATAAAGACAGGTTACAAACTGAGAATATTTTAGAAAGGGAGAATCGGCAGAAGCAAAGATAAAGAGGGAAACAGTGTGTATATATATGTAGGAAGAATATAAAAAGTGAGTGACCGCTAGATGATTTAGTCATTTAATTGAAGACCAAATAGTTGTATATTCTTGAAAAGCTTTTGAGGTGATGATAGCACATTAAAATAAAGTCTAGAATTATGACCCAGAGTCCAAAATAATGTTCACTGAAGTCTGCTTAAGAAACAGAAAAGTGTGAAAGGCATTTTATACTTACATTCAAAGTGGTTTGTGTAAGTATCAGAGCTACCAAGGCCAAACTCTGAGCGTTTTGGAAGAATTAGCTATTCAGGGTCATTAGGAAGCATTCCACACAGCTATTATCTTCCTATGTCGATAACATATTCTAAGTGCCAAATATTGGTCAGGACAAGCAATGCTATAACGGAAGAATCAGCTGAGTATACTGCTATTGAATCAGTTACAGAAATCATACCATATGAAGAATATTAAATGAATATGTAAGAACTACCAGCACCAATATCAGTATCAAAGCAACACCTAACCTTACGTGCACATTCCCACAGTAACAATCATTTGACAGACAAAGGGGAAGTTACAAAAGTGATTCTGGAATAACTTAGTGCCTAAGTATAATGGCTATGAACACTTTTTTTTTTAACTGAACCTTAAAAACTGAAGTTGTATCATTTTTTGAGACACCATAATAGAGTTGTAAAGACAAATAATTTTTAAATCCTCTGAATTATCTGTCCTAATGAGAACTACAATAGCCAGTCAACCAAAGCTTAATGTAAATGTGCTTCAGAATGCTACATAAATTCTGAGTTAAGACTATAGGTTGTATTTATTGGAAAGTTTATAGAAGGCAATAAAATTTGTGAATCTACTTACTGTTTTTCAGTGTGAAGAGACAAAACAGTAGTAAGTATGTAAAACACATGGAAGGAAAGAACTTTGCATAAAAATGTATTTCCCAGAATGACCAGTAAGTACCAGAACAATCCAAGTATTATTCCAGAATATTTACAAACAAAACCAAAATCCCCAATTATCCAACCACAAAGAAATAGCAACAGGACAAAATACTTTACATTAACCATTAACCGTATCTACTATTATAAATGCTTACTCTCCTCAAAGAAATCAATTTTTAAACAAAATCTCCATTATTTCCATACTATCTTCCTAGTATACTTAAAAATGTGCTTCTAGTCTAAAATGCAAGTGTAAAGATCATACACTTAAGCGTCACTCCAACACTGCCAGTGATCACATTAGGAGAAGCACAACAGCCTGAGGCTGAAATACTGAAAGAGTATCAGTTACGAAAATAATGCTACCAGTGCACACGTCTACCCTCAGCTCCTAAATTGGACATTTAAGGAAGTTTTCTTTTAAAATGAATTTTGAATTATATCCATAATGAAACAAACAAACAAAAAAACATGGTCAGTTTACTAGTCATGGAAAACATAAACAGAAAATAATAGCTATATTCTAGTAGCCATGAACTTACTGAGCAAGAGGAGGCAGTTCTTCTGAATGAGAAGGCGCTTGGTCACATCCCCAGATGTCAGTGAAAGATACGGGCAGTTCATCTCCCCTAGTAGCCCACTCACCTCAAGCTGGAATTCTTCAGCTTCACTCGGACCTTTTAAGAATTAAAATAATGTTATTTAATGATAGTGATTATTTTTCCATTAGCATAACAATTATTATATACAACTGAAATTGTTAATAGGATTTTCATAACTTGAGTTTCTTTCCCTTCTAATTTATCCTTTCTTACACCACTGCAAAGCTTCTTCTTTTTTTTTTTTTTCTTTTTTGAAATAAGGTCTCTGAGGCCCAGGCTGGAGTGTAGTGGTGTGATCAGAGCTTACTGTAACTTCAAACTCCTGGGCTTGAAGGATCCTTCTGTTTTACTCTCTGGAATAGCTGGGCCTACAGGTGTATGCCACCATGCCTGGCTAATATTTAGAAATTTTTTTTTGCAGAGACTGGGTCTCACTATGTTGTCTAGGTTAGTGTCAAACTCCTGGCCTCAAGTTATCTTCCCACCTCGACCTCTCGAAGTGCTGGCATTACTACAGGCATGAGCCACTGAACCCAATCTGAAATGTTCTTTCTCAAACAGTATTCATTAGGTCATTCCCTTATTTGGGAGTCTTTAATGGCTCCCTAATTCCTCCCTCATCTAATCTATTTTTTTTCTGTCTGCTTTTAAAGATTCTTCATAGCTGCTTAGGTTACATCTTCCCAGCATATTCAACTATAATCACCTACTTTCCCTCCACAAATATTTCTTGTTTGTGCCAGGCCAGTCTCCTCACTGTCCCATGAATAGCCAGTCTCATTTCCACTCTGTGCCTTTATTTAAGTTATTCCCTGTGACAGATATGCCCTCTACTCTCTTCCCCTCTAGCAAATCCCACCCATCCATCAAAGCCCAGTGGCCTTGCTCCTTGATGAAACCTTCCCTGTACTTGGCTGAAACTTTACCCGTGTATTTGCTGATTTCCTCTATGAACCACAAAGTGGTTCAGCATCTAAGTACTGTACTTGGTTGGGCACGGTGGCTCATGCCTGTAATCCCAGCACTTTGGGAGGGGATGGTTTAAGTTCAGGAGTTCGAGACCAGGCTGAGTAACATGACAAAACCCCATCTCTAAAAAAAATAACAAAAATTAGCCAGTCGTCGTGCTGCACGCCTGTAGTCCCAGCTACTAAGGAGGCTGACCTGGAGAATTGCTTGAACCTGGGAGGCAGAGGTTGCAGTGGGCCCAGATCGTGCCACTGCACTCCAGCCTGGGTGACAGAGTGAGACCTTGTCTAAAAACAAACAAACAAACAAAAGGACTGTACTTAGCGCTGGCTGTTTAATTTGTGCGTAACATTCTCAATTAGACAAAATTTGAAGGCAGCAAATATGACTTACAGTCTTGTAATCCCATAGCATATAAAAAAAGGTACAGAGTTCACTGGGTGAACCAAAGGAAAAACAAAGCTCTTTCATCATTATTTTGATTGTTCTCTATTCAATATCATAAAGGGGAAGAAATTAACAAACTTTGAGAGAGTCACTCGATCACCTGAGTCCATTTTCTAATCTGTAATACAGGAAGACTACATTATGAATATTTTGCAAACTTTGATCTGTGAGCCCTTGAGTTCCACAGAGCTCCTTTAGAGGCAGCTAGGAGGATGATAAGGAAAGAGTTGGGCTAAAGCTACCTCGTCTCTACTTTGTTAGAACACCTTTTAACCTGTTCTACATGTTAGCTTCTGTATCATGTTTCATTTGAGAGAAAGGGGCTCCACGTTAAAAATAGGTATCATCTAGTACTGGTGTTTTCAAAGGTTCCTACAGTCTCTGAAACATCTGGTCAAGAGGCAGTATAGCACAGTGTTGAAACGCACTGGCTCAGAACTTGACTACTGTTCTGGGGGTGAATCCAGGCTTCACCCCTATAGGTTGTATGACCTCAGGCAATGTATTTAAATTCTCTGGGCTTTCTTGTTAAAGGTATTAACAGTAATAAAACCTGCTTCATAGGGTTGCCCTGAGGTTTAATGAGCTAACACATATAAAATGTTTAGAACATAGGGAGTACACAATAAATGCAAGCTGTTGCTATCATTATTATTACACTATACTCTCCTTAATAATTAGAATTGAATGCAACTAACTCGTACACATTAAATATACTAGCATGCAAGCCATCATCCTCCGCAAACTAACACAGGAACAGAAAAAAAAAAACACCACATGTTCTCACATCTAAGTGGGAGTTGAACAATGAGAACACGTGGACACAGGGCGGGGAACAACACACTCCAGGGCCTGTTGTGGGGTGGAGGGTGAGGGGAGGGAACTTAAGAGGACAGGTCAATAGGTGCAGCAAACCACAATGGCACACGTATCCATATGTAACAAACCTGCATGTTCTACACATGCATCCCGGAACTTAAAGTAAAAT
>NW_012114599.1:16073229-16074695 GCF_000951035.1 Colobus angolensis palliatus | reverse complement strand
ACATTCTATAGATGCTTCTAGAATCTGGTAGTCCTAAAAGAAAAATATCCCAGTATCTAGTTCTAGCCATCAATCTAGGATCTTACATTTAACATCTTACAAAATATATGAAGTTCATGTATTCGATGCTTGTGGTCTCCCTTTTTCTGTTTCTCAGTAATAGGGTATTTTCAGCCTCCACGAATTTTTAAGTTACATGACTTTATTCTGATATTTCAATTTCTGAATCACCTCTAAAAACAATGGAGGGAAAAAAATCTTGGCTCCTTAAGAAATTTTTTATATTTACAAAAAACTTGGAACTTTCAGCTTTAGTATTGATAATGTTTAGTTGACAATACCTCAATGTTATTTTTACACTTTGTACCTAAAAGTGAATGTTTACTTACTGTTAGTTGCTTGCACATTTTCCTCTAGTTTACAGAGCACTCTTAATTCAGACACCAGCCAAGCACAGAGTTTGGTAAACTCGGGGGAACTGGCTCCAGCAGAGACTGCCTGAGAGAGCGCTCCATCTTCCAACAATGGGCCCTTGTAACTGGCAAGCAAGAAATTACATTTCAGAAGAAAATACAATCACACCTAATATATTACAGATAAAACATATCTATGGTTTTATTTATATAAGCAATAATTTAATAAAGTTATGTAATCAATTTTAAATGGGCAAATATAAACAAAATTTAGAACTACACTGAACCATTACGAAAAGCAGCTAAATGGTAGCTGCATTTCAACCTTTCAAAATGTAGGTGAATATCTAACAGAGTCGCATATACTACTAAATTATGTCAACTTCTGTATATTTACTAAAAGCTTTCATTGTAAAAAGGTTTCTTTTCTTACTGTAACTGGAGTATTAAAAGCAAATTAACAAGTAATAGATAATTATACTGTAACTTATTTCAGAAATAAAACTTAGGTTATCTTTTCTAAAAATTTTCCAGAAAACAACTAGATTAGGTTTTTATTTTGCAATGAGGTCTTGCACCGTCACCTCGGTTGAAGTGCAGTGAAGGCACAAGCCACCAAACCTGGCTAATTTTTTTATTTTTTATAGAGATGGGGTCTTACCACGTTGCCCAGGCTTGGTTAGGTTTTTAATGACTTCCTTTAAAAGTAAAAACTTTCTGGTTAACCATTTACATCATTTTTATAAATTTAATGACAGTTAAGACTAGTAAGACATTCTAGTCCCATAGAAATGTCAAGGTTAGCTTAATAAATATTGGCCAGTTAATGAACTGGTGCGTCTAAATCCTAATCCTTTGTAAGTGATTCCAATACAATTTTTAAAAATTTTAAAATGTTCAAACATTCATGAAAGATGACAGTCACAATGAACTCCAATCACCAATATTCTAAAATATGAGATTTTTGTCACTCCAAGTAATCTTAAATACATATTATTCATATTGCTTTATATTCTCTTAAATATTGATAATAATGCTTACTCAAGATGATAC
>NW_012114599.1:16051744-16073111 GCF_000951035.1 Colobus angolensis palliatus | reverse complement strand
GGCGTGGTGGCAGGCGCCTGTAGTCCCAGCTACTCGGGAGGCTGAGGCAGGAGAATGGCGTGAACCCGGGAGGCAGAGCTTGCAGTGATCCAAGATCACGCTACTGCACTGGATCCAGCCTGGGCTACAGAGCGAGACTCTGTCTCAAAAAAAAAAAAAAGATAGTATAATGTTTAGAACTACAGGTATGTTAGAGAAATGACAGTTCTCAATCTCTTTAAAATATGATTACAGGTTTATACAATATATGCAACAGAATGAAAACAAATCATACACCAAAAAAATGAGATCACATGTAGTCTGGCATCTAGATTTATAAACTGCATATTATTAGACACTGGAATCAAAAGACTAGGCCTAGAAGTTTCTCCTTGTGTTTCACATTTTGACTTCATTAGTTTATTCAACAAGTAGTTACTGAATTCCTACTGTGTGCCAGGTAAGAGATAAAAGACAGTCATTTGCCAGGATCAGTGGCATACACCTGCAGTCCCAGCTACTCTGGAGCCTGAGGTGGGGGGATCACTTGAGCCCAGGAGTTCAAGACCAGCCTGGTCACCAGAGCGAGACCTCATCTCTTCATAAATAAATAAATAAATAGAAAAGGGAGTCATTTAATTCTAATATTTCTCAGTGAATCCTTTAAAGGTACATTTCAATTAATTAAGGCTGACTTTTAATGTTTGAATGCCATCAAACTAAGTAGTTAAGGTGAAAATTTATAACAGTTTTCAGAAAATCCATGGTTTACATTACAATCCATCTCAAGTAAGTTATGTGATTACAATTACTACAGTAACAATTACTTGTATAGTACCCAAAAGAATAAAAAGTTTAAAAAAGGAGTGCAAAAGTTTAAAAAAAGACAATAATGGGAAGAAACAGCATCTGTGGCCAATTCTTAAGTGACTACCATCCATGCGGAAAGACTACATTTAATAAGGTCTACCCCCTTCCTTTCATGCCACTCCTCCTTCAGTACTATAGTGTCATTTATTCCAGAAATAAACTTCTAGGACTGCATTTCCTTTCCCAGTAAAGGGACCCTCCTCAGGGCTCCTCACAGTGTATTTTCCCAGTATCCTGTGAAACCCTTTTCCACCTCACCTTGTACCGTAAGTGCCCAACACTGCCACAAAGCAACTGTTCCTTAAAAAGTCCTAATGAATGAATGGTTTCATGTGTGAACAAGCAATTTAGTCTGAGATGTCAACTACAGAGACTATTGTGCGGAATGACTTTAACATATGCCCTAATGAAAGAAAGAAGCCCCCTAAAGTCTGGAATATTTACGAAAATTCAGAGCAAGTTTCCAAGAAAAGAACAATGCTATTTCACTCTGACAAAGACAGATGATAAGCACGACTACTTCCATTCCTAAAAATTTCTACTAGGGTACTAAATTATTCAAATAGGCAGACTTCGGGAATCCTCAAGGTGTTTCTTCCTAAAGAAAGGTTTCTCTGAAAAGTTTCCTTGTCATGGAAAAATCTAATAGAAAGTTTTGATAAAGAACTTGTTACTTAGAAATACAGCTAGCTAAATCTGTACTTTGTTTTGATACCGTACCTGTAGGTAAATATCTAACCATACAATTTGTTTCTGGAACCACATTTAGCCCAAGAGGGTCCACGTTCTCAAGTTTAATAAGAGTACACTGATCTGGGTGACCCAGTGAGATAACAAACCCTATTTCCAGTTTCTAGATACTGATGAATTATGGTCGAATAACTATCAGGAGGAGGAGAGACAAAATGCAAAACAAATATGCAGGTTCTTCGTGGGTGAAGACGACCCTGGTCTAAAGGGGCTCAACGAGGTAGAGTATCACAGACTCAAGGCAAACTGCTGGTGGTTCCCAGGGACGTGGTGAGAGGTTAGATGCATAAGTGAGCTGGTTAGCGGAACAGATGCAGAGCCCATACAAGTGGCTTAGGGAAGCCTGGGTGCATGCAGAGATGACTGGGCAAAGGAGAAATTTTGAGAAAAGTGGGGTGGGGTAGGAGTAGGGGCTCAAGATGGGAGCAGGAAATACGGAGAACAAGTAGCAAAGCAGAATAAACTTTGGCAACCTTTAGAGTTGAGGGGTTAAGAGGGCGGGCAGGAGGATGAAGCGAAGAGAGAAGCTCGGGGAGTGGGGGTGGCGAGAACCAGAGCCCAGACAATGACACGCATGACTGACAAACGCTGCGGGTAGCTCGGCTGCAGGGAGCACCGGGCAGGCCCAGGGGTGTTGGAATTGGAGGACCCCGAGCTAGCAGTGCAGACAGTGGACGTGGCATTGGGGGTGCCGGGGCCAAAGGCAAGCAACAGCCAAGAGCCACGGGGTGCGGCGTGGAGAGGCAGGTGTCTCAGACTGGGGCGCAGGAGGTGTTCCCAGGGGGCCGGCAGCCTGGGCCTTGGGAGACCCGTGCCCTGACAGTCTTACCCTAGATCTTCCAACGACTCCAAGATGTCAGTCTCCATGAGGTCACACTCCATGCTACTGTGGTATTCAAATTTCCGAGTCGCCAGGCTCCCCTCTTCGCCGGCAACGCGTACACTCGCGCATGCGCGACTTCCCCGGAACTTCCAAATCGACAGCTGGCGCCTCAGTTCCCGCACTGCGCATGTCCGGAGCGTGCGCAAGACGCTTTGTCCCACCGGCCGCCCCACCCCTGCCCGCTACAGAATTGCAGGGCCCGCAGTTTTGCACATGCGCGTTACTGCATAGTGAGGCCAGCCGCCCAAAGAAGGGCAGGAGGACCGGCTGCGTGGCAGCTGGGCGTGGGGACCACGCGAGGGGGAGCGCTCTCGGCTCTTTTTATTGGGCGTACGCATGTGCGAATGTAGGGGGCGAGGCGGGCCGGGAAGGAGCTTGGAGAGTCTCGGGACTCGGGTGGAGTCGGCTGTGAAGCCGAGTCTTTGCATCCCAGACAGGAGATCGAGTGGCTCTTCGTA
The DNA here is from genome assembly GCF_000951035.1 of Colobus angolensis palliatus. NCBI lineage: Eukaryota > Metazoa > Chordata > Mammalia > Primates > Cercopithecidae > Colobus > Colobus angolensis. The sequence continues at coordinate 16,070,171 of NW_012114599.1, read as the reverse complement.
GGGTGCCGGCATGTGCTAGCCTTAGCTTGCGGGTCACGGAGAAAGGGAGAATTCTTGCGCTCCCGTCTTCAGGACGCCGGTAGACGGGCCAAGTGCAGACGGCAGATAGCGTGCCATTTGATTTCCTTGTGGCTTCAGTAGCTGAATGAAATAAGATGTTTCAGAGTAAGCATCTGGCCAAATTTGTCCAGCCCAGTAAATAAATACCTTTAGTGACTCAGAAAAAAGAGATTAAATGTAAGGTAACCCCTTTGCGGCCTTATAAAGAGCAGGTATACACAATTAATTTGTGAGAGAGCATTTTGAATGTAAGAGAGCAAATACGTAGGCATTCTGAGTACCCTGTCTGAGGAGAAAAGTAAAAACTAGGGATATAGAACTGACAGGAGTCAGAACATAAACATAAGGGGCCTGTTTAAAGCAGTTGATAAGCTGGGCATAGTGGCTCACACCTGTAATCCAACTTCGAGCAATCCCTCAAGGAGAATTACCTGAGCCCAGGAGTTTGAAACAAGCCTGGGCAACACAGAAAGATCCATCCCTGTGCCTCATCCAAAAAGCTGTCCATGGTGGGTACCCCTGTAGTTCTAGCTACATGGGAGGCTGAGGTGGGAGGATTGCTTTAGCCCAGAAGGTCGAGGCTGCAGTGAGCCAAGATTGTGTTGCTGTACTCCAGCCTGGGTGATAGGACAAGACCCTGTCTCTAATAAAAATAAATACATAGGCCAGGGGTGGTGGCTCATGCCTGTAATCCCAGCACTTTGGGAGGCCAAGGCGGGCAGATCACCTGAGGTTAGGAGTTCAAGACCAGCCTGGCCAATGTGGTGAAACCCCGTGTCTACTGAAAATGCAAAATTAGCCAGGTGCCTGTAGTTCCAGCTACTCGCGAGGCTGAGGCAGGAGAATCGCTTGAACCTGGGAGGCAGAGATTGCAGTGAGCCGAGATAGTGCCATTGCACTCCAGCCTGGGCAACAAGAGTGACTTCATCTCAAAAAAAAAAAAAAAGCGAAATACATAAAAAGTTTAAAAAATAAAGTAGTGATCTGGCAAAGGAACCACATGGTCAACAAGAAGCCCATGACTAACTGAGACCTAACAATGACCCTGGGTCGTCAACCTGCTATGGGCAGGAAGTAGCCTGAGAAAGCTTCTCAGTACTAAGGAGGAGCTTCTATCCAATTCCACTTCAAGTGTGGCTAAGGAGGGTGATGGAAAACGAAGAACCTCCCAGAGGGTGAAGCCAAAGGTCAAGGTGGCAGTTTCAGAGGCTTATTCTGTGCCTTTCCACCAGAAAGACTCTTGTTTAATGGTCAGAGAACCAATGGGAGGCATTTTTTCAGCTACTGAGTATAGCCATCCTTAGGGGTGGCTACCATACACTTAGGGGCTGGGGAAATGAGCAGAGAGTGTGTCTATGTGACTAACGGTGAGATGGACTTGATTTATAACTTCATTTATTCTTGAAGTGCTAAAGTGTGGTAGGCATGATGGCGTTTTGGTTCCCTTAATATCTGTGTCAGCTCAGACTGTGTATCTCACAGACGTGAGTATTCCCTCTGCTCTGTGAACAGTTATTCTGGAAAACAGCCAAATATGCACCTATACATTGGAATAATGCTCTACATAAATGAGGATGAACAAACCACAACTTCACACAACAATATTGTTGAGTTTCGCAAACATAAAGTTGAATAACAAAAGCAAGATACAAAAGAGTACATAGTGTATGATTCCACTTATATAATAACTAGTTTATCATCGTGGAAGTCAAGATAGGTAACCATTGTGGGGCTAGTAATTGAGAAGGGAAGAAATATGGGGTTTCTGAGAATGGTTGTAATATTCTTTCTCTTGATCTTAGTGTTGTTTACATTGTCATTCTCTGAAAATGCATCAATCTGTACACTTACGACGTGCATGTTTTGGTATGTATGCTATATTATTAATATTTTTGTATAAGTCTTTGTGGGTGTATCTATATATATTATTTCTATATCTTCATTTCTTTTAGATAATCACCTGTAAGTAGGGCTATAAGGTCATAGGATATGTTTAATTTTTTTTTTTTTTTTTTTGAGACAGGGTTTCACTCTGTCACCTAGACTGAAGTGCTGTCAGTAGCACCATCACAGCTCACTGCTTGACCTCCTGGGCACAAGCAATCTTCCCACTTTAGCTTCCCAAGCAGCTGAGACTACAGATGCACACTACCATGGCCAGCTAATTTTTTTTTATTTTTGGAGCGATAGTGTCTCCCTATGTTGCTTAGGCTGATCTCAAACTCTTGGACTCAAGCGATCCTCCTGCCTTAAAGTGCTGGGATTACAGGTTTGAGCCACCACACCTGGCCCTGTTTCATTTTTTGACTACTGAATTTTCCAAAGAAGTTGTAGCATTTTACACCCCTACCAGGAGTAAATGAAAATTCCAGTTGTTCTACATCCTTGTCAACTCTTGTAATTGTTTTCTTCGTGTTTGCCATTCTGGTAGGTGGTCATGATTTTATCTCATTGTGGCTTTAATTTTTACTTCCCTGATAGCTTATAATATCAAGTGCCTGTTCACCATTCTAAATACTTAGAACAGGGTCAGGCACAATGTTAGCATTCAATAGATATTTGTTTAATGAATAAGGGAATTAAATATCAGGAATTTCAACATTATACCTTTTATTAAGTATGTACCAAGCTCTAAACCACAATTAATAGCAGTATGCAAAATACGACTTTTCTTTATTTCTACATGTGAAGTTCCTAAAAGCAGAGTAGTATTAACTGTTCTCTTTTTATGCATAATAGAGCGGTTAAAAGACTAGGTTCTAGCAACAGACTCCCTGGCTGTCTCATCTATTATGTGTGTGATTTTAGGAAATTCAGAAAATTGTTTCGAGCCTCAGCCTCCTCATCTGTACAACTGCTGCCATAATAGAATCTACTTCATAGTGTTGTTTTGAGGATTGAGTGAGGCAATCTATGCAATGTGTTTAGAACAGTGCCTGGCATGTAGTAAGCTCTCAGTAAATGTTAGTTTTTATTATTTTCCAGATATGTTAAAAAAAAAAGCTTACTATTCTTTTCTATAAACTGTGCGTATGAGTAACAAAAACATGGCTTCTTTTTACAGTTAAGAAATTGAAGCTCAAAGAGTTATTGGTTTTTGTTTTGTTTGTTTGTTTGTTAGAGATGGAGTCTCGCTCTATTGCCCAGGCTGGAGTGCAGTGGCGCTATCTCGGCTCTCTGCAAGCTCCGTCTCCCAGGTTCATGCTATTCTCCCGCCTCAGCCTCCCAAGTAGCTGGGACTACAGGCACATGCCACCACGCCCGGCTAATTTTATTTTGGTACTTTTAGTAGAGACGGGGTTTCACCGTGTTAGCCAGGAATCTCATCTCCTGACCTCATGATCTGCCCTCCTCGCCTCCCAAAGTGCTGGGATTATAGGCATAAGCTACAACACCCAGCCGGAGTTATTGTTTTATATTTACTCAGGGTGCCATTACTAACACTTCCTAAAACGGGAATTTGTAGTAGGAGTTACTCCTCTTGAATAACATGGATAATTCAGTTGGTCAATTACTTGTTAAAGAAATGTGCCAATTAAAAAGTTCTTTTAGTAGGTTCATCAGTTGTAATAAATGTGCTACTCTGGTAGGGAATGTTGATAATAGGGGTGTCAACCTAAATAACAAACATAGAAAGACTCTAAAAAAAAATAATATTGGCCAGCCACGGTGGCTCACGCCTGTAAACCTAGCACTTTGGGAGGCCGAGGTGGGCGGATTGTGAAGTCAGGGGATCGAGACCATCCTGGCTAACACGGTGAAACCGGTCTCTACTAAAAATACAAAAAAAAAAAATTAGCCAGGCGTGGTGGTGGGCGCCTGCAGTCCCAGTACTCTGGAGGCTGAGGCAGGAGAATGGCGTGAACCTGGGAGGTGGAGCTTGCAGTGAGCTGAGATAGGGCCACTGCACTCTAGCCTGGGCAACAGAGCGAGACTCCATCTTAATAAATAAATAAGTTAATTAATTAATTAAAATAAAAAAAGAAAATGATATTCATTTAAGAATGGGTATTGTAATGGGAATATGTGTGCTGTAGGAAACTGTGTATTCAGGGAAGTAAAGGAAGATAAAATTTTAAAGGAAAAGTGAGAAGGATTAAATGATTGTTTTGTGATAATTAACATTGATTGTTGGTTACAATGATCAGTAACAAGGGTGGGGCCAGTCTGAAGTTGGCAGGCCATTGCTGGGCAGATGTTCTTGCAGAAGTTTTTTTTTTTTTTATGTGTGTGTGTGTGTGTGTGTGAGAGAGAGAGAGAGAGAGAGAAAGAGAGAGAGAGAGAGAGATGGAGTTTTGCTCTTGTTGCCAGGCTGGAGTGCAGTGGTGCAATCTGTTTGCTGCAACCTATGCCCTACCAGGTTCAAGTGATTCTCCTGCCTCAGCCTCCCAAGTGGCACTGGGATTACAGGTGCCCACCACCACACCCAGCTAATTTTTGTATTTTTGGTAGACACAGGATTTCACCATGTTGGCCAGGCTGGTCTCGAACTCTTGACCTCAGGTGATCCATCCGCTTTGGCCTCCCAAAGTGCTGGGATTACAGGCATGAGCCACTATGCCCAGCCTGTGGAAGTATTTTTTTGCACAAGGTTGTGGTATTTGTAGAGTCTTTTGTGATAGTTCTGGTTATTATGCAGAGCTAATACAGGTGAATTATATTCACAACTTTCTCTTATAATCTTTCTCTTCATATAAAAGTAAAAAAAAAGCAATAATAACTTGGATAGTACTAGGGAAATAAAATCCCAGTAGCGGATTCTCGGTCTCTGCCTATGATCTTTCACTCAAAATACTTAGAGGCCATGTACCCATATTTTTATGGGTTATCTAATTTGCATGTCACCTAAAGTAATTTTAAAATTTCAAGCCTACTAAATTGAAAGATCAATGGTATTGAAAGGTATCAGAATATGCCACCCTAAATATGACACTTTGGCATATTGATTATTTTGAGCTGAAGGCAGTTGAGATACAGCAAACACTAAAAGAACTCTCTGCCCTCCCTTTTACTGCCTAAAAGTGGGGCATAAATGTCCCCCATCTCTTGTACCAGATTGAGGGGAGCAGCCCTTATCACTGAAGATAAGACAGCTAGCACTGAGATAAGTCTGCATAAACAAACCTTACTAAAATAACCCTTATCTTCCACTAGTCTCCCCCATATATTTCCTAGTCACTTTCCCACATTTACTGGCCCTAGAAGCCCAAACCTCTTTTCCTTTGTCTCATCATTTCTCCATAATTTATTGCCCTTGACTAAAATGGTATATAAACCTTGAGTCTTAATTTCTTCTTTGGGTTTTCACTTCTTCTCTGTGAAGACCCTGTGCACATAAAAATATTAACATCAATAACATTTGTATACCTTTTCTCCTGTTAACTCGTATTTTGTCAGTATAATTTACAGATCTCAGTTACTAAACCTAAGGAGGTAGAGGAAAGTTTTTTTTCTCCCCTACACTATATTCCCTTTATTTCATCATTACCAAGTAAAACATTCATTTCTCACCCCCTTTCTAACAACAAAATTGACCTCTACGACCTTCTTTTTGCTTACATTTCTAGTGAGTACAAATATTTCTATTTAAGGAAGGAGGCTCAGGATGAAGAGAAAGAGAGATCTCTGTTTTTCGACTTTTGGGTGATAGTGCTTTCTGTATCATTGAAAGCATTTGAATAATCTAATTTGATAAAGCACTAGAAACATTCATTAGACTCCCAATCTTGCTTTTCTGTGCAATAAAAGAGATTCCTATGAATATTTATAACTGTTTCTAACTTGTTTCTTGCTTATATTAATCTGCCCTTGAAAGCAAAATTTAAACAAAGAGAACTTGTAAAATTGCAGAGACTTTAGAAAATGGGGCTATATCCCATGAAAATAACCTTCAAAGAGAAACATTGAATTCTGATTAGTTTTCTTTCTTTTTTTTTTTTAAAGTAAAATACAACAAAATGTTTAATGAGCAAATTCGTCTTAGCAAATATGAAACTGCCACAGAGAGTAGGAGAGGGGCAGGGGCCACGGGGCTGGGCGCAGGTCGGGGGAGACTAAAGAGGAAAAATCAGCTACGTAAGAAACCCAGGAGGGGACCAGAGAGGACCAGAGGCCGAAGGAACAGAGCTGTGGTCCTGAGAAGGGAGAGGGCAGGGCACTGAGGGCCGGACAACAAAATTCAAAATAGTTTGGCCATAAAACATAAACACGCTATGTTCCTACCGTGGGGAAGGGGAGGAGAAAGGGGGTCTAAGGGAGAAGGAGAGGCTGTTTTGGGAGGGGCTGGGGTCCTACCCCGCCCTGCTGTGCACCCTGTCCCCATCCCAACCCCTTCCCTCTGTGTCTGTGTGGGTGCGTGTTGTCTGTGTGGGCTGTGTGCGCACTTCCCCAGTCCCCTCCCTGCCCTAACCCCCCAACCCCCGCCCCCACCCTTAATTGCTGCCATTCCAGTTGCTGCCGGCTGTCGTGTGTCTGCGGCTGTCACTCCTCTGCCCATCGTCTTCAGAGGGGGATAAGGGGGGGGCGGGAGTGGAGAGAAGCTCCCAGCAAGCCCTGCCCCCACCCTCCCCCAGCCGCCTCTACCAGAAGTCCGGGCGGTGATAAGAGTCGGGGTCACAGTATTTTGTGACAACCACCCTGTTGGCGAACTTGCGGCCCGTCAGGCCCTGCATGGCTTTCTGGCAGTCAAACACAGAGGTGAACGCTACAAAGATCTTTCGGCAGCCGGGCACCTCGACACTGTCCACAGGCCGGGGCATCTCGATGGACTTGACAAGCCCGTACTTGCTGCACTCGTCCCGCATGTCCTTCACGATCTCCTCGATCTCCTCGTACTCCTCGTCGTCCAGCAGCTCCTCCGGCAGCACCATGTTCATGAGGCACAGGACCTCAGTCGGGTGGTCGCCCATCTGCACCTGGGAGCTCATCAGGCCCGGCACTTGCAGGGTCACCGGCGTCTGATTGATGGTGCTCAGCGTGGCATTCTTGGCTCCCACACTGGCCCTCTGGACCAGCAGCTTCTCATCCCCCAGCTGCATGCCGTTCAGCCCCGCAATGGCCTGATCCGTGACGCTGATGTCCACGTACTCACAGAAGGCGTAGCCCTTGAAGAGCCCCGAGGCACTGTCCTTGACCAGGTTGAAGGCCTTGAGGGGCCCAAAGGATGTCAGCAGCTCTTTGACCTGGTCATCGTTCAGGTAGTTGGGTAAGGCCCCGATGAACAGCTTGTGGGCAGAGTCAGGGACCACAGTGCACACAACCCCCGGCACATAGACGGAGGGGTTCTCTGACATGCCAGGAAGCGGCTGGTAGTCACGAGGCCTGCAGATCTTTAGTGACTGGCCCTGGAAGATGATGCCATCAAAGGTCATGGCCTGGGTAGTCTCGTCCACTGAGCGGAACTCCAAAAAGGCAAAATTCTTGTCCTGGTTAATCTGCACAGCCAACACCGGGTTGCCAGGGGCCTGGGTCAGCCCCCCCAGGCGCATCTGGGCGTTGAAGAAATCCATCATGGCCTCCTCAGTGATGCCAAAGGGGGTGTTGCCCACGTAGAGGCACCGGGCTTGTCTAGTCATCTGGCTCCCGACCACGGGCACCGGCGTTGGGGTCACAGCCTGACCGTCAGGGGTCATGGTGGGGAGAAAAGCAGTGGCTGCAATCTGACCCGCAGCTCGCATGGCCTTGTACTGCATTGGGGTGATGTGCTCAAAGCCCGGAGGTGGCACGTCCCAGTATTTACGGACCTTCTTCTTCTTCTCATGGCGGGGGGAACGAATCAGTCCACCGTGCTGTGCTCCTCTTTAGCGCCTCTGGTCAAAGGTTTGCTTCGTCGCCGCCTGTCCCGGGAGGCGCTCCGCTGGTCCCGGTTGCGCCGGTCACGGCTCCAGCTCCGGCGTTTGCGGTCCCGGCTTCGAGAGCGGCTGTGGCTGCGCTTCCTATGCCGGTTCTCCTTGTCCCGCTCTTGTTTATTCTCGTTGAGCTGCCGCTCGAACTCGTCGAAGTCCGACAGGCTGAGGCGGCCGCGTAGGGCCCTGTGCAGCTTTCGCCTCGCCTTGCCGCCCGCTCCGGCCGCTTCGGCTACTTCCGCCGCTGGCTTCGGCTACTTCTGGCCCTGATTAATTTTCTTACTTGTTTTTTTTTGTTCTGATAATAATGTTGAAATTGACATCTCCATATTACTTTTTTTTCCATATTCCTAAAAAGAAAAAATACATTTATGAGATGTTTTTCTTAAACCAGTTAACCTTTTCCCCCTCTGGTGTGAATGGAGCGGGGAGTTGTCTGACTGCTAGACTTCACCATTTAAAAATGATTAACAATCTTATTTAAATAAACAATTGTGAGATATACTTTTATTAGCTCAAATGACTTAACAGAGTTTCTTTGTGTATTTGATATGACCTGTTTCACCAGCTTGGGGGAAAAATCACTTCATATTTTCATCTCCACACACCTTACTTGTCAAGAACTTAAATTTCTCCCACTTTGGTTTTCTTCTGCTCTTCCCAGTTGCCCAAGAATCTTTGGACTGAAGCCTTAGTGCTTCCACACATCAGGTAGAGTGCAAGGTGGGAAGTCCAATCAGCCCATTAGTCAATGGTTGCTTTGGATGCTGTCACTCAGTTACGCTGTTGAATATCTTGGACAGCCTGATGAACTCTTCTGCATTATTTCACTGCTACCCTTCCTGGCACAGATCTTGGCAAAAGCTGCTATTGATGACCTGGAGTTGGGCTCCAAGGTTACATTTACATGCTCAACTCCTTCGCCTGACATTGTGTGGCTGCAGATCTACATAGGCTCCAGACTCAGCTCCACTCCGTACCAGGCTCAACCTCCACACTTTGCCTTTCAGTTGAGCACATGCTACCAGCTGAAACTCCCTGTTTCCTTGCAGTTGTTCCACTTTGAGCCTCATGACATCTTCTTAAACCAGTGGACTACTGTCTAAGCCACCCAGGTTCACCTGGGTCAAATGGGGCTTCAGTATCCACACCTCCCTCCACCCCTTGGGTCTTGGGATCCTTAAGCAAAATGGTCAATTTCTCCCTTTGAGTAGCGCATCCAAAGGGGTCTTAGGTGGGAGCTCCTTTATCAAGCCCACAGGACTCTTACATCTTCTCCCAGGACAAGGGCTGTATGTCTGCCTTATACCTGCATCACTAAAGGAGCTGCCATTCAAGAGACAGCTCACATAATAAGACAATCTATTCCTAGGCAAATTGTGCCTCAACTTTGGCACCAGAGGCAGCTATCATAATTTTGAATTTTTTAAATCAGAGACTCTAAACACCTGTTGAAGGCCATATGCTACCAAGAGTAAGGCCAACAGAAGGAAGGATTTGAGACCTGGACATACGAAAGAAGTTATAGGTTTTCAGATCTGTTTGTGTTCATATTGTTGAGTAGAAATCTCTGTGTGTACCAAAACAAATTAGGCCTCTTCCTTCTCTGTAGTTCTCAGACAAAAACTTTTCCTTTACTCACTCAGGGTTAGTAACTGGGGGCTTGTGAATGAAACTGACAAAAGACAGATTACCAAGAGGAAAAAACAGTTTATTTATGCTTGCAAAGTACATACACATGAGAGTGTTCAGTGATGAGTAACTCAAAGGGGTGGTTAGAATTTGGGGCTTATATACCAGTTTAATAGATAAAGGGGAGGAATGGAAAAGCACTATGGGAAAACAAATAACTTTTTAGAAGCATAAATGAGCTCTATGGAGAATAGATAGGAGATTTGAATCTTGTGTCAATGTCTGTTTAGATGTGGTGCCGAACTCACTCCTAGTCTTTGAGATTAGAGTTGCTTCTGGAGACAGGATTTGTGGCAATTAGTTCTTTTGGGAGGCTCTACTTTTGGGCAGATAAGGGATTTCCAGAGTTAAAATACCTTCATCTCAAAATAATTTTTATGACACAGTGGCATATTTTGAAGTGTCATATTTTGATCCCCTTCAAAAAGGACATTATTTGAACATTATAAAATACAACAAATTCTAAAAACAAACAGAAAATAGTTTATCTCCTGTTTCTTTTGACATATAATTCACTTTAAGAAAATTCAATTAAAAAAATCGAAATACCCCCAATCTCCCTAGATAACTAATCACAAGTAATTTTAACCCTACATGTATGCTCATTCCAATTAGATCTTGGACAAAGGAGCTTTGTGATCTTGGAATTCCCTTTACTTTGAAGCCTCAGCCAATAGCAGGAATAAATTCTTATGTCAATGTACCTTGACTGGTGTCTCTCATTGGTCAGTTCCCTGGTGCCTCCTAGCATGGGATGGGAGAGAGGACTGGTGGCCCATGTGGTACATTGGTATAAGATGGGAAAATGCAATTAACTCACATGAAGAAGGCTTGCTTCATGCTTTTAATTTTTCTGATCTTTAGATTTTAGTGTTTACTTGCTAAAATCTTACCAATTTTCTTTCCTGCTTGATGTGTTTGTAGCTGCATGATGCCTCATCAGATAGTTTTATCCTTTTTTTTTTCCTTTTTTCTTTTTTTGAGATGGAGTCTCACTCTGTTGCCCAGGTGTGATCTTGGCTCACTGCAACCCCTACCTCCTGGGTTCAAGTGATTCTCCTGCCTCAGCCTCCCGAGTAACTGGGACTACAAGCCTGTGCCACCAAGCCTAGCTAATTTTTGTATTTTTAGTAGAGATGGGGTTTCACCATGTTGGCCAGGTTGGTCTCATACTCCTGACCTCAGATGATCTGCCCACCTCGGCCTCCCGCGGTGTTGGGATTACAGGCAAGAGCCACCATGCCCAGCCCAGATTGGTTTATTCTAATAACTAGTGAAAACTGGATTACATTATTGCTGTTTTTAACTAGAAAGATAAAATTTAGAGAAAGTATCATTTTCAAGTAAATTGTGTGCCTACAAATCTAGAGAAGACAAAAGATTAGTTGACTAAGCCCTAATGAAGTGGAAAATATCTGTATTTTGTTTAAATAACTACGAGTCCCACAGCCTATAGGGACACTTAGTTTTTTATTCCATACTGCAGCAGATACTCAACAATGGCCTTGGAATAGTGTCTTTGTTATGTGGCCAGTGAAGTTTTCCTGCTGGTGGCAGATGGCAATTTATTTTTAAATTGGCCTGGACAGAAATACTTTTTTTTTCTACCTTGGCTATCGTGCTGATTTCAGGAAGACAAGCCTCAATGGAATGTTAATACTGGCAGGTTAGATTTTTCATGTAACCTTAATTGGAAGAACTGGGAATAATGACTGAAAATTCACCCATAAATACGTCCCACAGAGGAAAAATCTACACAGAGTTGTTGCTAATGATGTCAAGGTCTCCGGCTTCTTCTACGGCTGATGACTGTTATAAATTTAGACTTCTCCCTCGTGTCTTACCTTGTTAGATATGCTTTGAAGACCCGTTCTCCCTCTGCTACAACAAGGCCTCTAAACATTCCTGCAAAACTGCTCTTTCATATTTATGTTTCCTCGATGACTCCCCTGAGCCAATGACAGCATCTGTTCCCACAGTTTGCCAGGGCATTAAAGTGAGAGCTTCTCTCAGCTCTGTATGATGTATGATGGACAATTCCTATCAATTGCATTTTAATCAGGTTCTTTCTTCTCTCCTCCTAAGGAGAAGTGTTTTCCGTGTTGTGGCATTGACATACAGAGGCTGTCACCAGCTCTGTTCATAAATTTATAAGAAAATTAGTTTATAGTTATGAAATAATACATTACGTTTTCCTTGTTCAGATTTGCTTCTGTCAAAAGAGGAAGATTTGCTATTTGCTTAGTAAGGGTGGGTTGAGTTAGTGTCTCTGTGTGTGTGTTTATTCACTTTATAAGAAGATAAGAAGACATTTATCTGTTATGTTGTTTATGTCATAGAAAAAGTTGTAGATATAATATTTGTATTTTAGAATTATTTCTACTTAGAAATAGATCCAAGCTGTGCTTTGAAACTATCATTTCATTTTATGAGGATTTTATTTCTGAAATGACATTCATAATCTCATATTAAATGACTTCTTGTGAAGTTATTTCACAGCCCTGAAAAAAGGAATAATGGAAATAAATGATGTAAATATACACATTTCCCAAATCTATCACTGTTTGATCCAAGGGCCATTGTATGGGTATTGCTGTGGAGTCTTGTGTAATGAAAGAATCTTAGAATGTTTGTCTTAGAAATTATTTCAGGTTAGTGTTTCCCTATTGATATACTTTAGCTCTCTGTCCCCACCCAAATCTCATGTTGAATTGTAATCCTCAGTGTTGAAAGAGGTGCCTGGGAGGTGATTGAATCGGGAGGTGGTGTCTAATGCTTAAGCACCATCCCCCTAGTGCTGTCCTGTGATAGAGTACTCATGAGATCTGGTTGTGTGAAGGTGTGTAGCGCCTTCCCCTTCACTCTGTTTTTCTCTCGCTCACGCCATATTAGGTATGCCAGCTTCCCCTTTGCCTTCTGCCGTGATCGTAAGTTTCCTAAGGCCTCCCCAGAAGCAGAAGCCTGTACAGCCCACAGAATGGTGAGCCAATTAAACCTATTTTTAAAAAATAAATTACCCAGTTTCAGGAACTTCTTTATAGCAGTGCTAGAATGGACTAATAACCTATGTTTTCCACAAAACAATGATTCAGAGAACTGCCAATCGGTTCAAAGGAAAAAATGATGAGGAGAAAACCTGGCTCAATAGATTTATGAGGCAGGTTAAACACAAAGTTGTATTTATTATAAAATTTCACATGTCCATATGGCATTTAAAATGCCATATCTATATTAGATTGCGGTGTCCAAGAGGCAATGTTTTGCTTCCCAAGATGATTGGACCACAAATTCATTTTTTCCCCCAATATATAATTTTGTGGGGCTCATGTTTCATCATTCTTGAGCAAGTGATGATCTAGCATAACTCCTTAGTGATTCCGTGGAAGGAAATGGAACCCATAAGAGCTCATTGACATGTCCAAGATCACTCAGATGCAGACTCAAAGCTGGAACCAGAACTCCCCATGTCTGTGTTTTTTCCGTGATTCCATACTACCTCTACTTGCTTATGTTTCACTACATGTAGACTACTGTTAGAGTAGTTTCTATGTAATTTCCTTTTATGATATGCTTTTAAAAATTAGATTATTATATTCATATGTTATAATAGTAATCTGAATTTGTGCACATTTTATTTTTGCACATTTTTTGTGGTAAAATGATATAGGAGGGGGCAGGAAGTGTTGGAAGGAGAAGGGTGGGTTTAGGATTGTTTAGGATTGTTTTTTCTGTTTCTGTGGAGAATGTCATTGGTATTTTGATAGGGATTATATTGAATCTGTAGATTGCTTTGGGTGGTATGGACATTTTAACAATATTGATTCTTCCAATCCGTGAACATAGAATATCTTTCATTTTTTTGTGTCCTCTTCAATTTCTTTCATCAATGTTTTATGAATTTCATTGTAGAAATCTTTCATTTCTTTGCTTGCTTCCTAGGTATTAATTTTATTTGTGGCTATTGGAAATAAGATTGCTTTTTTGATTCTTTTTCAGATTGTTCACTGTTGGCATATAGAAATGATACCAATTTTTGTATGTTGATTTTGTATCTTATAACTTTACTGAATTTATTTATCAGTTCTGAGTTTTTTGGTGGAGTCTTTAGGTTTTTCCAAATATAAGATTATGTCCTTTGTAAACAAGGATAATTTGACTTCTTCCTTTCCAATTTGGATGCCCTTTCTTTCTTTCTCTTGTCTGATTGCTCTAGCCAGGACTTCCAGGCCTTTGTTGAATAACAGTGGTGAAAGAGGGCCTTCTCAGCCTGTTGGACAGCCATCCTCTGGGAATATTTTTTGTCACACCTTTGGATCTGTGTTTCATGGATACTAAGTCTCTCTGTTTCTCTGTTTTCTTTCTGTGTTTTTCAAACCTTTATAAATGACCTTTTCCATGTTTATTCTTTCTGAAAGTTTTTATACCCTCCTCTGTAACCTTGGTGTTCTGGAATTTCATAATTGTATGACTGGGTTGTGGGTATTTTCTCATTCCCTCTTCTGCTTGTGGTAGTCTTTTCCAGTCTCTGGCTTCATGTACTTAAGTGTAACAATGTCCTCTCACCTGTTTTTTTTTTTAATTTATTTTTTTTTTTTTGTCTTTTATTTTTTAAATTGTGGTAAAATGCATGTAATATAAAATTTACTGCCTTAACCATTTTTAAGTGTACAGTTCAGTGGCATTAGGTACATTCATATTGTTCTGCTGCCATCACTACTATGCATCCCCAGAACTCTTTTCATTTTGCAAAACTGAAACTCTGACCATTAAACAATAACTCTGTATTTATTCCCTGTTCCCCATTTAACATTCTGTTTCCTTGATTTTGACCACTCTAGGTATCTCATTATAGTAGTTAGGGTTTTCTAGAGAAACAGAATCAATAGGGTGTGTGTGTGTGTGTGTGTGTGTGCATGTGTGTGTACACATACGTTATACACACACACATACACACATAGAGACAGAGATTGATTGAGAGAGAGACTGATTTATTTTCAGGAATGGCAAGGCCAGCCTGGAGAACCAGGGAAGAACTGATGTCAACATATACAATTAATCATCCTCATCCTGTAATCCCTGTGACTCAGGAGGCTGAGGGAGAAGGATTGCTTGAGGCCAGGAGTTTGAGACCAACCTGGGCAATAATAGTGAGCCCCGTCTCTACAAAAACAAAAGGTAAATAAAATATTTAACCATCATACTCACATAAGTGGAATTATACACTATTTCTCCTTTTGCATCTGGCTTATTTTACTTAGCATAATGTTATTATGTTATGTCTTCTTTCTTCTCCTTCTCCTTCTCCTCCCACTCCCCCTCCTCCTCCATGTCCTCCTCCTCCACCTCCTCCTCCTCCACCTCCTCCTCCTCCTTCTTCTTCCCTCTTCCCCTCCTTCACCTTCTCCTTCTCCTTGACTTAGCCAGCATTTCTTATGTTGAACAAGCACTGCTTTGGAGTTAAATCATGAGGCAATTTAATCATGTTTACTATTCCCCTTTTATTATTCTGTGGCACTAGTTCTTTTAATTTTTATTTTTAAATAAAGACAGGGTCTCGGTCGGGCGTAGTGGCTCACTCCTGTAATCCCAGCACTTTGGGAGGCCGAGGCGGGCGGATCACGAGGTCAGGAGATTGAGACCATCCTGGCTAACACAGTGAAACCCTGTCTCTACCAAAAATACAAAAAAAGTAGCCGGGCGAGGTGGCAGGTGCCTGTAGTCCCAGCTAATTGGGAGGCTGAGGCAGGAGAATGGCGTGAACCCGGGAGGTGGAGCTTGCAGAGAGCCAAGACGGCGCCACTGCACTCCAGCCTGGGCGAGAGAGCGAGACTCCGTCGCAGAAAAAAAAAAAGACAGGGTCTCATTATGTTGACCAGGCCTATCTGGAACTCCTGGCCTCAAACAATCCTCCCTCTTCGGCCTCACAAAGTGATGGAATTACAGACATGAGCCACTGTCCCAGTCAGGAGCTAATCCTTTCCTTGCCCTTGTATAAAATCTAATGCCATTCCCCTAGCTTTTCTCATCATTTTCAGAGAACCAAAGATGCTTTCCAGTTCCATGTCATAGATGTTTTATCTTGATTTTAAGTGAAATCATCTGTCTTTCTCCAGTTTATGCTGCTGCAGATGGAAAGTGTGGAGTCAGGAAAAAGTATATTCTGCTTCTTTTCTTCTTGTTACCTGGCACTTTATTTTATTTTATCTCCCACATTATTCTAATCACATTTTCTGATCTCTCTCCCCTCCAGGGCAGGAATCCTTTGAAGAGCTAAAAGGAGAAGTAATCAGAGACCTGTCCATGGTGACAATAGGGTCAAGGTGTGTGATTTCTTGTAGGTAGTATTTTCTTATATGCTTTTACAAGAAAACAGGCATTATGTTTTTTTAAATTAAGTAGTCTATATATATTTTAATCTCATTAATAGATATGAAATGTTAGTATTTAACAGATCATAATACATCAATTCAATTGTGTTGAAGCATCAGCTCTTCCGAGAACCCTTCCATAATGTTTCTACAACCTCCTCACTCTCTAACAGGGTTAAGCTCGTCCCCCTCCTCCACCACAGCTGGTGCCTGCTTCTATTTGACTCATAATAGACTGCATTGTAATCATCTGTTTGCTTGTCGGTTTCTCTTCCACTCAACAAGCTCCTGAGGGGCCTCATTCTCTCTCCAATGCCTGGACTATAGTGTTGTTAAATAAATTTCCATGGAATTCAACAGATGCAGTTCAGAGGCCAAAAGATCAAAGATTCAGCAAAAGAAGGCCCCAAAGTGTGTGCTGATTCCAGAAGAGAGGCTGCTTGTCTGTTTGAAAAGAAAAACCTCCCAACTCTTACTTATAATCTCTGGTCCTATCTCTTTTTCTCCTGCTTCAGTGAGTAGGGTGTTTGGCAATTTAAAACATTTTTATTTTTATTTTTTTTTGAATTGGGCAGCCTCCAGAATCACAGCAGATTCAAAGAGATTCCCCAGTGGTGGCTGTTTTACCTCCTCTCAGCTCAGGACTGCCTCTACTCAGCAGACATTAGACAGCAGTGCTGAGAATATTTTCCTCCTAATAGGGAAATTCCAGTCACAATGATCATGCTCAGATACGTAAAGAGCTGCTGGAATCTGACCTCCGAATACCTGAGGAATTACTATATATTGTGAAAAAAGGCAGTCTGAAGAAAGAAAGGACAGTGAGATAGGCTTGTTTGTAAATATGTGGTTCACCTTTCTGAGAAACATGTCTTTAAGCTATAAAAGTGTACAGAATGTTTTATGGATTTTGTCTTCCTTCATAGCTCTATAAAATTGCAGTTTTATTGGTGTGAGCCCTCTGTGTGAAGTAAATGATACATAAGCAGATGATCATTTTATTTCACGGTTGAGACAAGATGTGCTGGGCTTTATTGCACCTAATCTCCCAGTGAAAGAAGAGTTAAAGTGCATAGTAGTTCATTCTCTATGGCAGACATGAACTATAAACATGTTTTCATCTGCTTTCTGTTCTTAATAAATTAGACATTTTCAATGATTATAGGTTTTTACTTCTCTTGTGGGGAATTTGGAAATAATTTTAAAAGTTAATCTTTCCTATTATTTAGATGCCTGGAGTGACTTGGAATAAAGTATTAATTAGTTTCAGCATATTGTTATTATTGGTGTAAATGGCATTTTGGCTCAGAATCCCAAGATGAGTCACCCTCATCGTAGCCAAAACAGTGATTCCTGATCACCTCAACCAGAAAAGAGTTATTCCGTCTTGGTGATACTCAGTCACTTCTTGTCAACACTTCATAAACAAAGTTCCTTTTATTTGGGCACCTTGTGTAATAACATGGCTGATTCCCAGGCCCTTCATTTCTTTAATCCCTACACATGGGACTGCCTAACTAGTATAGGACAGAAAATTGATCTTTTTCATACCATGTCTGATAAGTAGTTTTTGGCTTTGTAGAGCATTGAACCTACATAAGATGATAAGGTGACATGTAGACTCGATATTAAACAGATCTTTCACCATCTACAGTTTGTTAGAGACTCCTCCCCAGGCTCAGGAGCAGGAACACAGAGGTTATGCATTTGTGGACCCTGACTGCACTCTGTCTTCATAGATCCTGATGTGAGAATCATGCAGTTTTCTATCAGGCAGTTTATGAAATGGTGTTCATAGCTATGGTCCTATCTTAGTCCATTTGTGCGTCTACAACAAAATGCCTGAGACTGAGTAACTTACAAAGAACGGAAATTTATTTTCTCACAGTCCTGGAGGCTGGGAAGTCTAAGATCAAGGCGCTAGCAGGTTTGGTGTCTGGTAAGGGCTCATTCCTCATAATGACCCTGCCTAGGTGTCCTTACATGGTCAAAGAATGGAAGACAGCAAATCCACTTCCTCAAGTTTTTTATGATCCACGAGCCCTAATACGATCCACGAGGGCTCTGCTGTCATGCCTTAATCACCTCCTAGAGGCCCCACTTCTTTTCTTTTTGTTTTTAGCGGGAGTCTTGCTCTGTCACCCACGCTGGAGTGCAATGGCGCAATCTCGGCTCACTGCAACCTCGGTCTCCCAAGTTCAAGTGATTCTCCTGCCTCGGCCCCCGAGTAGCTGGGATTACAGGCACCCACACCACCCCTGGCTAATTTTTATATTTTTAGTGGAGATGGAGTTTTGCCTTGTTGGCCAGCCTGGTCTTGAATTCCTGACCTCAAGTAATCCACCCACCTCATCCTCCCAAAGTGTTGGGATTATAGGCATGAGACGCCATGCCTGGCCAGCCCCACCTCTTTTGGCAATGAAGTTTCAACATGAATTTTTGGAGACGCATTCAGACCATAGC
>NW_012114599.1:16021333-16046327 GCF_000951035.1 Colobus angolensis palliatus | reverse complement strand
CGCTGGGAGTTGGAGACTGCAGCTGTTCCTATTTGGCCATCTTGCTCCGCCCCCGGAGATCACTCTTGAAGTCACGAATTTTAGGGCAAGTATGATTCCATAAGAGCACCATGAGTCCAAAGGTTGCCCAGTTGAAGGAGAAAGTCAATTAGGAAGGGGCCTCGATTCTACTAGTAGGCAGCCTCATGTCTCCCTTTTTAATTTCTCTAAGCTATTTCCAATTTTCCAGTCAAATATATTCAGTGAAGGTAAGAGAACATACAGGTATGTCAGGAAACCTTACATGAAAAACGCTTTCAAGGAAAAGAGGCTCACACATAATGGGATGTTTTATGGCAAGACCTTCCCCTTTATCACAAGCCACTCCATGAAGTGGTCAGTCTAGTGTCCACAGGTTATTGAAAGATCTGGCCCCTGTCTTGCAGACCTGTGCTGCCTAAAGGAGAGAAAGAGAGGAAGAATGTGGAAATTTGGCTACTAGATGAGTAAAAGGAGGTGCTTTGGAAAAACAGGAGGGTTGGTTTAAAGCTATTATCTGAACTTGTGAGTTTTTTAATTTTTCATTTTGATCTCTTAGGGAAACTGGCCATTTGTTGAAAATCTGTCTGATAGAAATCCAAAGAAGGTTTGACCTATCTCTTCTGGTTTCATACACTTGTGCTTGCAGACAGACAAACCTAATTGACTTGAGTTGCTAGCTCAATAATCTCATCTTTTATCATTTTATAACTCAGCAAATAGCTTATAGTTTTTCATTCCCTCCTTAGCCTTTACGCTTCTGTTCATGTTGTCTCCTTGTCTAGAATGCCCCTCTCTCTGCCCTGCCTGCTCTTCAAGCCACTCCTTCCTATGTTCACTTAATCTGGTATATCTCTACTAGCATGCTCAAATTTAACTCAAGGATTGCCTTATTTAGGGCCTCTTCCTTGTTTCACACCATGGCAGACCTCAGCTGCCTACCCATATTCTCTCTTCTTTCCACTTAACAACACTCTGATATTTTTAGTGGTGCCATGCATCGGAGGTGGCAGGGGCCTCTTTCTGGACCTAGGGGCTGAATCTTGACTGATTTAAGCCAATTGTAATAATTCTGTTTCCCTTGCCAGTGACTGTGTTAGAAATAATCATGTGATATAATTCTAATTACTAACACAGGGGAAATCTGCTGGGAGGTTTTGGGAAAGTGTTTCTTACCTTAAAGAGGAAGCTTAGCTTTCTGCCTATGGACGCCACCAAGGAAGCATCATTAAAGTCTGTCTTCCCACTGCCCTCATGTCTAAGTCACAGTCTCCAAAAGAGCCCAAACAGCTGCAGAAGCTCTTCATTGGAGGGCTGAGCTCTGAAACAACTGATGAGAGCCTGAGGAGCCGTTTTGAGCAGTGGGGAACGCTCATGGACTGTGTGGTCATGAGAGATCCAAACATCAAGCGCTCCAGGGGCTTTGGGTTTGTCACATATGCCACTGTGGAGGAGGTGGATGCGCCATGAATGCAAGGCCACACAAGGTGGATGAAAGAGTTGTGGAACCAAAGAGACCTATCTCAAGAGAAGATTATCAAAGATCAGGTGCCCACTTAACTGTGAAATAGATATATGCTGGTGGTGTTAAAGAAGACACTGAAGAAATCCCCTAAGAAATTATTTTGAGTAGTATGGAAAAATTGAAGTGATTGAAATTATCACTGACCAAGGCAGTGGCAAGAAAAGGGGCTTTGCCTTTGCAACCTTTGACAACCATGGGTCTGTAGATAAGGCTGTCATTCAAAAATACCATACTGTGAATAACCACAGCTGTAAAGTTAGGAAAGCCCTGTCAAAGCAAGAGACAGGTGGTGCTTCATCCAGCCAAAGAGTTTCCAAAGTGGTTTTGGAAACTTTTGTGGTGGTTGTGGAGGTGGTTTTGGTGGGAATAACAAAGTAAGAGATGGCTGGTGCTTCATCCAGCCAAAGAGGTCAAAGTGGTTTTGGAAACTTTTGTGGTGGTTGTGGAGGTGGTTTTGGTCATGGAGGAAACTTCAGTGATTGTGGTGGCTTTGGTGGCAGCCACAGTGTTGTTGGATATGGTGGCAGTGGGGATAGCTATAATGGATTTGGTAATGATGGAAGCAATTTTGGAGGTGGTAAAAGCTACAGTGATTTGGCAATTATAACGATCAGTCTTCAAATTTTGGACCCATGAAGGGAGGAAACTTTGCAAGCAGAAGCTCTGGCCCCTACGGTGGTGGAGGACAATTATGTACCAAACCACGAAACCAAGGTGGATATGGCCATTCTAGTAGCAGTAGTAGCTATGGCAGTGTTAGATGAGGAGAGCTAGAGAAGTGACAAAGAAGCTGCAGGTTACAACAGATTGTGAACTCAGCCAAACACAGTGGTGGCAGGACCTAGCTGCTACAAAGAAGACGTGTTTTAGACAAATACTCATGTGTATGGGCAAAAAACTTGAGGACTGTGTTTGTGACTAACTGTATAACAGGTTATTTTAGTTTCTGTTGTGTGGAAAGTATAAAGCATTCCAACAAAGGGTTTTAATGTGTTTTTTGTTTTTTTTTTTTGCATCCATGCTGTTGGTTGCTAAATGTAACAGTCTGATCATGGCACTGAATAAATGCGTCTTTTTTTCTTTTTTTCTTAGATTCTGAACCAGGCTCTCTCTGCCTCTTATTATCTCTAATTTCTTTTTTTTTTTTTTTTGAGACGGAGTCTCACTCTGTCTCCCAGGCCTGGAGTGCAGTGGCATGATCTCAGTTCACTGCAACCTCAGCCTCCCAAGTAGCTGGGAGTACAGGTGCCTTCCACTGCACTTGGCTAATTTTTGTATTTTTAGTAGGGACGCAGTTTCACCATGTTGGCCAAGTTGGTCTTGAACTCCTGACCTCAAGTGATCCTCCCACCTTGGCCTCCCAAAGTGCTGGGATTACAGGCATGAACCATCTCCCCTGGCTTGTTATCTGTAATTTCAAACATTATTTAATGTTACCTAGCCTTAGTTTCTTCATCTGCAAAAGGGGGAAAAAAGTTGTTTATCTCTCCATAGTGTTGTGGGGATTAAATGAGAAAATCTAAGCCTATTTTTGAGTACAGTGCTTGGTACATAATCACTGAAAGAGTGGCAGCCATTTCTTAAGAGATGTTCATTCCTATACAAATAGCGCAGTACTCTTTAACCATGCCCACCCAAGCCCCTGCTACACTGAGTGCTGGCTGCTTAGTGCTCACTGCTACCTGCTTTCTCCAGAACATGGACTTGGCAGAGCATTGCCTTGGCCCACTTAGCCCCTACTTCCTCCTGCAGACAGCACACAGACAACAACTGACTAAGCCTTCATGCAAAAGACTGGGCCCTGGTCTCAAGGCAGAATGGGATTTGTGCTTCAGAGCACAATCTTGGCTCACTGCAACCTCTGCCTTCTGGGTTCAATCGATTCTCATCCCTCAGCCTCCCGAGTAGCTGGGATTACCGGTGCCCATCACAACACCCGGCTAATTTTCATATTTTTGGTACAGATGGGGTTTCACCATGTTGGTCAGGCTGGTCTAGAACTCCTGACCTCAAATGATCCACCCACCTTGGCCTCCCAAAGTGCTGGGATTACAGGCGTGAGCCACTGTGCCCGGCCGCAACAACATGTGTCTTTTTAAGAATTTTTCATAATCCCAGTGCTTTGGGAAGCTGAGGCAGGAGGATTGCTTGAGGCCAGGATTTTGAGACCAGCCTGGGTGGCATAGCGAGACCCTGTCTTTACAAAAAATATATATATAAAGAAAATTTTATTTCTTCCATGTTATCTAATTTGTTGACATACTGTTGTTTATGGTAGTCACCTATAACTCTTATGATTTCTATAAGGTGATCGTTATGTTCCCTCTCTTATTGTTGGTTGAAAATTTTTGAGTGTTTCTTCTCTCTTAATGTTTGGTCAGTGCATGTAAAATTCAATTTTCTTTATCTTTTCAAAGAACCAATTTTTGGCTTCTTTGATTGTTTTCCTTTTTTTTTTTTTTTTTTGCCCTCACCTTTAGCATTATCTTTCTTCTGTTCGCTCCCAGTTTAATTTATTCTTCTTCCAAGTGTTATTTTATTTTATTTTATTTTTTTGAGATGGAGTCTCACTCTGTCGCTAGGCTGGAGTGCAGTGGTGCAACCTCGACTCACTGCAACCTCCGCCTCCTGGGTTCAAGCTATTCTCCTGCCTCAGCCTCCCAAGTAGCTGGGACTACAGGCTAATTTTTAAATTTTTAGTAGAGAGGGGGTTTCACCATATTGGCCAGGCTGGTTTCAAACTCCTGACCTCAGGTGATCCACTTATCTCGGCCTCCCAAAGTGCTGGGATTACAGGCGAGAGCCACCATGCCTGACCTTCTTCCAGTGTCTTAAGCTGCAAGTTTAGGTTATTATTCTTCTCTGTTAATATAGATGTCTACGGCTTAAAATTTCCCTTTGAGTGTTGTGTTGGGGCTCAAAAACTGAGGCCCTAAAATGTGGTGCTTTGACATGCTGAACTGAAGAAGAAGCCTTATGGTCTCTCTGACCTCCCCCTACCACCTACTCTCACAAAGCCTTGAGGAAGTTGTTCTCCGAAGCTCCTTTATCTGCCCCAAATCCTGACCAAGAACAACAACAACAAAAAACAATGGTTTTGGCTGGATGTGGTGGCTCACACCTGTAATCCCAACACTTTGGGAGGCTAAGGTGAGAGAGATTGCTATAGCCCAGCAGTTCAAGACCAGCCCAAGCAACATAGTGAGACCCTGTTTCTACAAAAAAAGTTTTAAAATTAGTCAATATGGTGGTGCACACCTGTGGTCTCAGCTACTTGGGAGGCTGAGGAGGGAGGATCACTTGAGTTCACGGGACCAAGGCTGCAGTTAGCTGTGTTCATGTGACTGCAGTGTAGCCTGGGTGACAGAGTGAGACTCCATCTCAAACACACAAACAGACAAACAAACAAACAAAAAAGTAGTTTTTTCTTCTCCCTGTAAGACCAAGCATGAAGGCAGATCTGAATCACTGACAATTCATTTCACAAGATAATGTCTTTCTCCCAGGGTCATTCAAATCCAAAGGGAATTATGTACCAGTTAATCTCTGTTCCTCTTTATTGCCCCTCAACAGAATTCTTCTTCTCCTCTCTCCCATAATCTGTTTTGCCAGGATCCAAGCTCCATTTATTCTGTAACCTCGAAATGGTATATAAGCTTCTGAACTCTGTTGGTGAATGGGTGATCATCCTGTGGTTCTTTCTGTAAACATGTTAATACATTTGTATGCCTTTTCTCTAATTAATCTGCCTTTCGCGAGTTGACTTTTCAGCAAAACTTCAGAGGGTGAAAGGGAAGTTTTTCTCTTGGCTCCCACAATTGATTTAGCTGCATTGCATTAGTTTTGGTGTATTATGTCTTTTTATTCATTCATTTTATTATCTAATTTTGCTTGTGGTTTCTTCTTTGTCTCATTGATTATTTAGTGTATCTTGTGTAATTTTCGCATATTTATAAATTTGCCAATTTTTTTTTTCTGTTACTAACTTCTAATTTCATTCCATTGTGGTCTGATAACATATATGATTCCAGTCCTATTCAATTTATTGGAATGTGTTTTATAACCTAACATGTGGTCTCCTCTAGAGAATGTTCTGTGTTTCAGGAGAATGTGTATTCTGCTCTTTTGGGGTGAAGTGTTGAATAGATGTCTCTCAGGTCTAGTTGGTTTACAGTGTTGTTCAAGTCTTCTGTTTTCTTGTTCGTCTTCTGCCTAATTGCTCTATGTAGTGCTGAAGGTGCAGTATTTGTCTCCAATTACCAGTGGTTGAGCAAAACATACTCAGTTTCTCTACACTTTCAGCCAACACTTTGGATACCAGATGTGCAAATTTTTTTTCTGCACTAAGCAATTCTCCAACTCTCTGAACATCATTTGGGTGTCTTACAATTTAATTTAATTCTGACTCTATATACTTGCAGTTAGCATCAGATTGCACAACTTGAGCGCTTACTAGCTATGAATTAAGGGCTCCCATGACCCACTTCTATGTTTGATAGAATGGCTTAGGGAAATACTTTACATTTACTGAACTCAGAGAAATGCTTTGCTTACATTGACTGGTTTATTATAAAGGATAAAACTCAGGACCAATCAGATGGAAGAGATGCAAGGTGTAGGGGAGACGAACACTGAGTTTCCATGTTCTCTGGACAGGCCACCTCCAGCACCTCCCTGTGAAACTCATCAAATCTCCTTGTTCAAGAGTTGTTTTGTTGTTGTTGTTGTTTTTGAGACAGTCTCACTCTGTTGCCCAGGATGGAGTGTAGTGGAGAAATCTTGGCTTCCTGCAACCTCTGTCTCCTGGGCTCAAGTGATCCTCTCACCTCAGCCTCCTGAGTAGCTGGGACTACAGGCATGCACTGCCATCCCTGGCTAATTTTTTGTAGTTTTAGTACAGACAGGGTTTCACCATGTTGGCTAGGCTGGTCTGGAACTCCTGACCTCAAGTGATCTGCCCACCTCAGCCTTCCAAAATGCTGGGATTACAGGTGTGAGCCACCACACCCGGCCGTTTTCAAGAGTTTTTACATGCCCTTTCCATGATATATCCATTTTATCTTTTTATTTTCAACCCATTTGTATCTTTCATTCAAAAGTTTGCATCTGTAGACAGCATATGATAGGATCTTATTTTTTTAATCCAGTGTGATAATTTCTTTTAGTTGGATTGTTTCATCATTTACATTTAGTGTTATATTGATACATTTAAATTAATGTCTGTCATTTAACTTTTTGTTTTCTATATGTCTCATGACTGTTTTGTTCTTCTACCCTTTATTGCTTTCATTTGTACTAAGTGAATATTTCCTAGTGGAAAAACTTAAGTCCTTTAATGATTTGTTTTCACTACATTTATTTTCTCAGTGGTTGCTCTAGGGCTTACATACACCTCATAACTTAATGGTATCTACAGTTGACCTTGAATGATGTGGGGTTTGGGGAACCACCCCCACAATGCAGTTGAAAATCCATGTATAACTTTTGACTCCCCCCAGATTCAACTAAGAGCTTACTGTTGAACTGAAGCTTCATGGATAACATAAACAGTCAATTAACATATATTTTGTATGTTACTTTTATTATATACTGTATTCTTATAATAAAGTAAGCTAGGTGAAAGAAAATGTTATTAAGAAAATCATAAGGAAGAGAAAATATATTTGCTATTCATTGAGTGGCTCATCATAAAGGTCTTCATTCTTGTTGTCTTCAGGTTGAAAGTGGAGGAAGCAGAGGTGTAGAAAAATCCACATATAAGTTGACTTGTGCAGTTCAAACCTGTGTTGTTCAAGGATCAATTGTACTTTAGATTTATACTAAAGTCCAGTGAGATGTTGAAACATTGCTCCTATATATTTCTAGTCCTGCTTCTCTTATTTGAGGTATTATTGTTATACATATTCTAGTTATATGTTACAAGACCAAGAATGCATTATTTTTATTTATTTATTTATTTATTTATTTATTTTTGAGACGGAGTCTCGCTCTGTCACCCAGGCTGGAGTGCAGTGACCAGATCTCGGCTCACTGCAAGCTCTGCCTCCCGGGTTCACGCGATTCTCCTGCCTCAGCCTCCCCAGTAGCTGGGACTACAGACGCCCACCACCTTGCCCGGCTAGTTTTTCTTCGTATTTTTAGTAGAGACGGGGTTTCACTGTGTTAGCCAGGATGGTCTCGATCTCCTGACCTCGTGATCCGCCCGTCTCGGCCTCCCAAAGTGCTGGGATTACAGGCTTGAGCCACCGCGCCCGGCCGAATACATTGTTATAATTATTACTTTGTATAATTTTATGTATTTTAAAGAAGCTGCTAAAGGAGAGCAATAATATGTTTATGAATGGTGTTATATTACCTTTCTTACCATTTCTGGTCTCTTTCTTTGTTCCTGTTGATTCAAGTTACCATCTGGTATTATTTCCTTTTTCCAATACAGCTTCTCTTCCATTCCTTCCTTTGTTCTGTAATTTTAAGATAGTTTACATTGGTATATATTGCAGGCCTGATTATGCAAAAAGATACATACTGTTTTGTACATTTGTTTTTCCAATAAGTTAAGAGATGAAAGGAGAAAAAATGCATTTTGCTATCTTCTATAATTACATAATTACCTTTACTGGTGCTCTTTGTTTATTTCTGTGTATTCTAATTATTGTCTGAGATCACTTGCTTTCAGCCTGAAGAGCTTCCTTTAGTATTTCTTGTAAAATGAGTCTACTAGCAACAAGTTATTTCAGTTTTGTTTTCTTCAGAATGTCTTTATTTTGCCTTTGTTTATTTTTTATTTTATTTATTTATTTATTGAGATGGAGTTTTGCTCCTGTTACCCAGGCTGGAATGCAATGGCATGCAATCTCGGCTCACCGCAAGCTCCGCCTCCCGGGTTCAAGCGATTCTCCTGCCTCAGCCTCCCAAGTAGCTGGGAATATAGGCATGTGCCACCACACCCAGCTAATTCTTTGTATTTTTAGTAAAGATGGAGTTTCTCCATGTTGGTCAGGCTGGTCTCGAACTCCTGACCTCAGGTAATCTGCCCACCTCAGCCTCCCAAAGTGCTGGGATTACAGGTGTGAGCCACTGCATCTGGCTTCTTTTGCCTTTATTTTTTAAAGATGATTTTGTGAGATATACGATCCTTATTAAAAGTTTTATTCTTTCAGCAATTTAAATGTATCAAGTGATTGTTTCTGGCCTGCATTGTTTCTGATGAGGAGTCAGCTGTTAATCGTATTAGGGTTCCCTTGTACTTAAAACAGGGATCCGTCCATGGCCTGTTAAGAATCAGGCTGTACAGCAGGAAGTGAGTGGCAGGTGAGTAAGCATGATCGCCTGAGCTCCACCTTCCATCAGATCAGTGGTGGCATTAGATTCTCATTGGAGCACGAACCCTATTGTGCACTGTGCATGTGCAGGATCTAGGTTGTGCACTCCTTATGAGAATCTAATACCTGATGATCACAGGTGGAACAGTTTCATCCCAAAACCACCTCTGCCACTCCCACTCCCAACCCCCACTCCCAGCCTGTGGAAAAATTGTCTTCCATGAAACTGGTCTCTGGTGCTGAAAAGGTTGGAGAGCACTGCTTTATAAGTAGTTTTTTCTTTCTGCTTTCAAATGTACCCTTTATCTCTGGCTGTCAACATTTTACTATGAAGTATATCTCTTTGCATTTATTCTTTGCATGTATTGTTGGAGGTTTTGAACTTTTTGGATATGCAGATTTCTGAGTTTTTTAAAATCAATTTTGAGAAGCTTTCAGCCATTATTTCTTCACATATTTTTTCTGCTCCTTTTTCTTTCTCTTCTCCTCTGTCTCTCTCATTATGTGTATGTGTTGCTCTTAATAGTGTCCTGTATTTCTCTGAGGCTCTGTTCATTTTTCACCATTATTTAATCTCTCTTTTTATTTTTTTTTTGACTGCAACATCTCTGTTTGATCTGCAGCATCTCTATTGATCTATCTACATACCCACTGTTTCTTCTGCTAGTTTGGATCTGTTGTGGAGCTTCATTGGTGAATTTTTTATTTCAGTTATTGCATTCTTCAACTCCAGATGTTCCATTTGGTCCTTTAAAAATAATTTCTATCTCTTTATTGACATTTTTTATTTCATGAGACAGTGCCATCATACCTTCCGTCACTGGTTGAAGCACAGTTTTCTTTGAACGTATTTATAATGGCTCATATGAAGTCCTTATCTGCTATATCTGAATTCTTTCACAGGCATTTTTTTGCTGCCTGCCTTTTTTTTCCCTGTGTGTGAGTTACACGTGAAGGTTATTAGAGTAAAAATGGAATGAATTCCTTGTGTTAAAAACAAAATGAAACAAACAATCTGACAAATAGAGCTGAGGAGTGCCATGAAGGGATGGTTCTCATGTATAAATGCTTGATAAAAACTATTACAAAAGACCCTGCAAAAACCATAACCTTGTACAAAGGTCATGATAATCTTAAACACAAAATAATAATTCTGCAAGTATACCTACCCAGCAACTACCTCTCCAACCCCAGACTGGTGCCACCCTTATGCAGGGGAACTTCCATTTATAAAACCGTCAGATCTTCTGAGACGTATTCAATACCATGAGAACAGCATGGGGGAAACTGCCCTCATGATTCAGTTATCTCACGTGGCCCTCCTCTTGACACTTGGGTATTATTACAATTCAAGGTGAAATTTGGGTGAGGATACAGCCAAACCACATCAGTGAAGGTTATGAGGCCTCCAGGACTTTTGGCCTCCTATACCAGACTCGGGTAGGGCCTCCACCCTTTGTGTGGAAGCTGGGTGGAGGCAGGGAGCCCTCACCGTCTTGGCTATATTCACCTAGAATTTAGCCTCTGCCACAGGAAGCTCAGAGTTGGGGGGTGAGCAATGCTAGCAACATGCCTCTCCTGGTGAGATTTCACAGCTTCTGACTGGGAACTGGAGAGACAGGGAGCCCTGTGTTCTTAGCCTCACCTACCTAGATTGAAACTTTTCTTATGCTGAGCTCAGGGGGTGAGGGAGGGAGTGGGTCATGGGTTAAATCCCATAGATTCTTGCTGTTCTTACCAATATTTAGTATATTTCTTCATTTGCTGTATGCTCTTCCTTAGGGAATTTGAAGAGACATTAAATTGTTGCATGCTTATAATGTTTGGTTTCTGGGGGGAGTAGTCCTGACAAAATCCTCACCCCACTGGCATTCCGTAAGTCATCCTCTATTTTGACTTCTGATGGAAATGTTGAACGGACTTCCTTAGAGTGTTCTTGGCGCTATATATGCTGTGGAAGAGATACGTTAGAGGCAGTTTACTTTTATGGAGGAGACAGAGAACTCTGAATCTGAGTTGCTTTGCCTCCCTCCAGACTTAGAAGTCAGTGGGCAGATGGTGTAGATGAGTTCCCATTCAGCTACATACTATATAGATGAATGTGGTGGAAACAAGATTTATTCATAAAGAGTGAGTTCTCCTACCCTTCTACTAACTAAAGGTAATTTTGTATTCATTTACACAGATTCTCTCCTCTTTTTAGCATCTAAGGAGAGTTCTGGCTCTACCAGCGTGATTCCAGGATTTTAAAATAATCTGGGGCTGGGTGTGATGGCACACACCTGTAATCCCAGCACTTTGGGAAGCCAAGGTGGGAGGATCGCTTGAGCCCCGGAGTTTGAGACCAGCCTGAGCAACATAGGGGGACCCTGTGTCTAAAAAAAAAGCCTCTGGAATCTGAAAAACCAGTGGATAGGTATAAGACAAGAAAGGTTAGAGGAAAGGGAAAATCTTAAGTTGGGAAACTAAGGGATGAGTGGTAGGAAGTGATGAAGATGTGTAGGGAGGTGTACCTAGCTAGCTGCTGGGGAGAGACAGTTTTCTTGGTGGGAGGTGTGAAAAAATTGGGAAGAATAAAAAGAGAAAAAGGATTTTAGAAATTTTGTTTTGAGCTTTGACTGGATTTTCTATCATGTACCTTGAGAAATGCAAGGAAAGTTTGTTACACTGTCTGAGTTTCTTTCAGCTGACAAGCCATACATCTCTATGCAAATACACATAGATACTGCTCTATGTATAGCTCTTGTTCTTATTATATCTTAAAAAATAAATTCTAAATATCCTCTCTTCCTGCTTCTTTTTTAGGTTTCTCCCAGGAGTACTGACTATAAAGGATGTCGATTGTTATATCAGACTCAGGAAAAATGTAAGAGATTCAAACTCTGTCTTAAGCATCTCATTGACCTGTAATTCTTTTTCTCATTAAAAAGATATAAAACCAGGCCAGGCACAGTGGCTCATGCCTGTAATCTCAGCACTTTGGGAGGCCAAGGTGGGAGGATTGCTTGAGCCCAGGAGTTTGAGACTAGCCTGGGCAACATAGTGAGATCCCATCTCTACAAAAAATAACACAGATTAGCTGGATATGGTGGTGCATGCCTGTAGTTCCAATTACTTGGGAGGCTGAGGTAGGAGGATTGATTGAGTCCAGGAGTTCAAGGCTGCAATGAGCTATGATCACACCACTGCACTCCAACCTGGGTAACAGAGTAAGACTCTGTCTCAAATAAAAAAAGATATAAAATATTTTACGTTTTTTTTTTTCCGGAAAACCATTTCTTCAACAATTATATGTATTTTAATTTGAATTTGATTGACACATTCAATGTAGGTGTAGTTTCTATAATCCCTAAATGCTCAGGAGTTGTGGCAGGAGGTCACAAGATTTGTGACTTCCCCAATTGTTCTTATAGATAATATCACTATTGTAGAACCTAAGATTGTTTTTTTCCTTTGTTTTTTTTTTCTGAGATGGAGTTTTGCTCTTGTTGCCCGGGCTGGAGTGCGATGGCGCAATCTCGGCTCACCGCAACCTCTGCCTCCCGGGTTCAAGCGATTCTCCTGCCTCAGCCTCCCAAGTAGCTGGGAATACAGGCATGTGCCACCACATCCGGCTAATTTTGTATTTTTAGTAGAGACGGGGTTTCTCCATGTTGATTAGGCTGGTTTCTCCATGTTGGTTAGGCTCCCAATATCAGGTGATCCACCTGCCTCGGCCTCCCAAAGTGCTGGAATTACAAGTATGAGCTACTGCGCCAGGCCTGATTGGTTTTTTTAAAGATGTTTTTCAGACTGACTCCACCCGGACTCAACTGTACGGTGGCCCCACCCAGAGGTGGACCCAGTGCATTAGGACCATTTTCCACACCCTGATTATTTCATCCCCAACCAATCAGAAGCATCCATTCCCTAGCCCCCTGCTCACAAAATTGCCATAAAAATCCCAACCTCCAAGCCTTTGGGGAGACTAGTTTGAGTAATAACTCCGTCTGCCACATGGGTGCACTTGAATTAATTAAACTCTTTACTGCAATGCCTTGGTCTCAGTGAGTTGATTTTGTCTGTGCAGTGGGCAGGAAAACCCATTGGGTGATTATAACTTTGCAAGTTATAGGGCAATGGAAAGGAAGGAAGATTGATCTGAATTGGAGGTGGGAAAGCTGACAGATGGAATGTAATATGCTGCTTAAAAAACTTGAATGAGAAGGAAAGAAAAGCTAGACCATAAGCTCTCATACTGGCAATCGAGCCCTAAGTTAATGTCTTCACTTTTTTATTTTCTGTACTCAATACATCTGGCCTGATACATAGGAACTCAACAAATACAGTTAAAAAAAAGGAAAGATAAGGGACCAGGGAGTTGAGAGTGCAAACAAGAGAGAAGTCTGAGCTCTGTGTGGTGACACACAGTTGTAATCCCAGCATCTTGGGAAGCTGAGGTGGGAAGATTGCTTGAGCCCAGGAGCTTAAGACCAGCCTGAGCAACATAGGGAGACCCTGACTCTACAAAAATAAAAAAATTAGCTGGGTGCAGCACTTCGTGCCTGAAGTCCTAGCTATGTGGGAGGCTGAGGTGGTAGGATTGCTTGAGCCCAGAAGTTCAAGGCTGTAGTGAACTGTGATTGCACCACTGCACTCCAGCTGGGTAGCAGAGCGAGACCTTGTCTCTATTAAAAAAAAAAAAAAAAAAAGAGAGAGAGAGAGAGAAGTTTGAGGTAGTCTCTTCTGCTTTCCCTTGTCTCAGTTCCCTGGACTCAAATCCTTCCTTGATTCTACTATACTTAAGATAACAATTGGCTAGCAAGCCTTCTGGTTGTGGCTAGCCTTTTGTCTATGCCTGTAAGAGATGGTTTAAAAATCTTTCTGGGTGCATATTGAGAGTATCATAAATGTACCCTTCCAATATGCAAATATATCATTCTGAAACCCAAGAGAAACACTAAATGAAACAATTACTTCCTAGTACCTTCTTCCCTTCCTGCTCACCGCAGAATAATCTCTTTAGTCTCATTAAATCCCTCAGTCACTTCAACCATTAGTTCCACTGCCTTTCCATACCTGAACAAATGGTTTCCTGTTTAAATCATGTTCAATTAGTTTTATCTTAAATGAGAGGTTCTCAGCTCTGACTACGTGTCAAAATCACCTGGGGAGATTAAAAAATACTGATGCCAGGGTCCTACCCAAAACTAATTAAATTAGAGCCTCTCAGCATAATGCCTAGGCACTGGTATTATTTAAATTCCCTTGGAGACTCTAATGTGTGGTTAAAATTGAGGACCAATTTCCTAAACCCTTGCATGGAAATGGTTCTTAATTATGCCTCCAAATAATGACCCTATCTTTACCTAGGAGAAACTGGCCATTGACCTTCATCCCATTCTTTGGGAATGGAAATACAGCATCACATATTCTGAATGTGAGGATATTCCATTCTCATATACCATGGAATTGCCCCATTTTGTGTCCCCAATGCCAATTAAGTGGATTGAGCTGGCTACACACAGTCATGCCAGGCAGGAGCTCATTTTAGTGGGGAAGATGAAAGTGTCTATGCTATTAAGAACAGAAGCAACACCCTCTGAATGCAATTGATACTTTGATCTCAAGTTGGTAGACTATTGAGAAGAAGCTGAGTTCCTAGGACAAAGTATTCCTGCCCGAATAAATCTATGGTAACGTCTTTGGCTCCAAGGATTCCCGCTGTCTTCTGCACATTCTTGTACTATTCCACCTCTATTGTAAGGTGATGCTATGAAAACTTCAATTTTTTTTTTTCAGAACAATCTTTTCAAATGCAATTCCATGCAGAAGCTGGATATAGAGGTAGATAAAAGTGTAGTTGCTCTAGCTGAAGCAGAGATGTGGGAGGTTTCCACTCCCAGCTCTTAGCTCCTCCTCAACTACCTGGAGGTGCTTCTGCTGAGCTCTCCAGTTTCCAGGAACACAGATTGAAAATCACCACTTTAGGGTGACAGCAGCAATATCAAAAGCCAACAGGCAAACGATAACACTAGAACAGAATTATGAGTTGTTTTGCTCCATAGAATGAAAAAGACACTCTTATTGAGTAGTCAAGGATACAGAAGTCAACACTCTCAGGAAGAATTCGAAGAAATGTGGAGGAAGCATTAAAGGAAAGGAAACAAGAACAAGAAAAATAGAGAGTAACCAGGATAATGAGATTTTAAAAATTACACTGTGGGAGATACGGTTGAAAGAAATGACAATGTTTAGCCTAGAGAGAAGGAATGTGATAACTTTCTTCAAATATTTTTAGGACTGTCACATGTAAGTTGGAGTGAAGTAGTTCTATGCGGTTGCAGGAAATAGAAGATGCACCAATGAGTGGGTGGCAGTTTTAGGGAAAAAGCTTTCGGCTCAAAATCTAAGTAAGTTTCTAATATTATAATGAGCCACCTAAAGACGTAGTAAATTCCCTGTCCTGGGAGATATTGAGTCATTGACTAGATGACAAAGTCACTTATTTACTCCCTTTTTTGATTTCTCCCTTTCTCATGTTAAAGAAGAAAAATAAATAACTGACAGATACTAGGATTAATACCTGGGTGATGAAATAATCTGTATAACAAATCCCCATGAAATGCGTTTACCTATGTAACAAACCTGTGCATCCTGTACATGTACCCTGTTACTTAAAAGTTTAAAAGCCGGGTGCGGTGGCTCACGCCTGTAATCCCAGCACTTTGGGAGGCTGAGGCGGGTGGATCACAAGGTCAGGAGTTCGAGACCAGCCTGGCCAATATGGTGAAACCCCGTCTCTACTAAAAAATACAAAAATTAGCCGGGGGTGGTGGTGGACGCCTGTAGTTCCAGCTACTCAGGAGGCTGAGGCAGGAGAATCGCTTGAACCCAGGAGGCGGAGGTTGTAGTGAGCCGAGATCAGGTCACTGCACTCCAGCCTGGGAGACAGAGTGAGACTCCGTCTCAAAAAAAAAAAAAAAAAAGTTTAAAAAATTATTCATGACACTTGTTAAAACATGGTGAAGTAGACTTTATACAAGACCATCAGGATAGGTACAGGGACCATTTCAATCAGGTTTTGCAGTATGGTAGAGAGACTGGGCTCACCTTTGAATATAGAAAGGAAAAGTGAGAATTTGGAGTGAAGGAGCAGGGTGGAGTCCATTGGATGGAAAATTACTAAGAGGAAACACCAAGGGGAAGAAGGTTTATGGCTGAATCAACCTAACAGGATTCTTGCTGAAGACAGGCCAGGATGATCAGACATCACATGGTGATTGGTAGAGGTTGAGAAACTTGATAGATATTGAGGATGATCAGATATCATGAATGGAGGATTCTGGATAGACTTCACAGAATTTTTACTAGAACTGGACTCCACAAAGAAGTTCAAAAGAACCCAAAATTGCACCTAGTAAAAAAGATTACTCAGAGGAGCTTGACTATGATTTGGTCAAGGAGACAATCTTTGCTATTCACATGCTTGATCTCGATACTTACATTAATTTAAGGAAAATTATAGCTTTCATCCAAAAAAATTAAAATTTGAGTGCCTACTATATGCCACATGAGTGGTTCCTAACTGCGGTGTTGACAGAGAGATATATCACAAGTAGCTGAGAAGTATGTCACAAGAAATTGATTTCTAGAAATAAACTATTAAAGCTTACAAATGATTTAACATTAATGATAATTTAGAATGCATTCACTGTTGTACCTGTACGACAGTCACTTTCATTCTTCTGTATTCTGTGATGCATATTTGAGTGCGAGAAAGGTGCAGGTTATTAGCTAAGGTGTTTCAAGTTAATTATAATCTATGTCCTATCAAATTTCAGTTATGGCCTGGAGTAATTTGACTGATGATGATCTATCATGGAGAAGTGTGGCAAGAAACATGATCACTTCTATGTGTGTTGCCTCTGGCACTATTTGTTTCACTTTCCTGCAAATATTTTGGTGTTTCTTCAGATTCTTAAAAGCCCCATGGGGATGTGTCCATCTGTCACAGGAGACACCTTGGACAAGAACTGTAGGGTCCCTGCCTTTACCAGACTGGAAGGTGTAGCGAAATTGACAGAGCTTTGGTACTGGACACAACTCAATGTGATGGTAGTGCTGCCATTTTCTAACTCTGTTTCCTTTGGCAGGTCACTTAACCTTCCTAGGCATCAGCTTCCTCAGCTGTGAAAAGGGAATATTAACTTCATTACAAGGTTATCAGGAGGGTAAGAGACAATAAACATACATTGTTAAGTGCATTTGTTTTAAAAAAAAAATGTAGACGCTGAATATGATGCTGTTATCCTTCTTAATAGCGTCTGAACAGAACGAGAGGTAACATCCCCTATTCAACTAAGTTCAAACTCCTTCTGATAATATCAGAGCATACTCACAGTCCCAGGGGAAAAGTAATTCCATAGAAAATGACTATTTTTGAGCTACTTTGTGAGGAAATATTATCTTCTGAGCTACTTAGTTTATTTTGTTTATATTCTTGTGAGACTTTACTATTTTGAAGCAAAACCTAAATTTGAATACTAGATGCAGCTACCAAGAAGTTTTCAGCAAAACACAGAGCTGCAGATAATATTCTTTTGAGTTTTTTCTTACACATCATTTTTAATGCTGAACAGTGGCTGGCAATCCAGGGCCTAGTTGGTGAGACTTGCAGATAATTAAAGGGCTTTGAAAGGATTTGACTACTTTTACATGCATTAATTTTATATATTTCTATAAAATGTAACTGACACGAGCAGACTTCACTGGAATACCAGGTGGGAAATTTGTTAATGTCCATGTTATTACAGTTCTGATCTTCACCTAATCCTTTTGTAGCCCAGCAACAGCGCTGGCGCAGAAGTGAGGCAAAGGAGGTGCTCAGGGTGCCAAGAATGCCCTTTTACAAATGCAAAATTTCAGTAGTTGGAAATTATAACCATATGTGTAGCTACTACTTAGAGTAAGCTAATATTTTAATAGAGGAAGAAGTATTTTTGGAACTCTAATGAGAATTGAGAGCCACAGGCTGATCTGAGGATTTCAAAGCTGTTCCATGCTAAACAGTTTCAGAGCCCAATGAGAAGATACCCTGCTGGGATCTGGTAATAACCTGTCTGTTTGTCAATCTATCTGTCTAATCTAATTTCTCTCTCTGTCTCCCCATTCAATCAATATTTATTTATTCATTTTTGAGACAGTGTCTCACTCTATTTCCCAGGCTGGAGGGCAGTGTTGTGATTATAGCTCACTGCAACTTTGAACCTCTGGGCTCAAGCAATCCTCTTGTCAGGCCTCTGAGCCCAAGCTAAGTCATCATATCCCCAGTGACTTGCATGTATACATCCAGATGGCCTGAAGCAACTGAAGGTCCACAGAAGTGAAAATAGCCTTAACTGACATTCCACCATTGTGATTTGTTTCTGCCCCATCCTAACTGATCAATGTTCTTTATAATCTCCCCCACCCTTAAGAAGTTTCTTTGTAATTCTCCCCACCCTTGGGAATGTACTTTGTGAGATCCACCGCCTATTCCAAAACCTATAAGAACTAATGATAATCCCACCACCCTTTGCTGACTCCTTTTCTGGACTCAGCCCGCCTGCACCCAGGTGAAATAAACAGCCATGTTACTCACACAAAGCCTGTTTGGTGATCTCTTCATACAGATGCATGAAACACCTCTTGCCCCAGCTTCCCTAGTAGCTGCGACTACAGGTGCATGCTACCATGACAGGCTCGTTTTTTGATTTTTTTTTTCTGTAGAAATGGGGATCTTGCTATGTTGCTCAGGCTTGTCTTGAACTCCTAGGCTCAAGTGATCCTCTAGCCTTGGCATCCCAAAGTGCTGGGCTTACAGGTGTGAACTATCATGCCTGGCCCAATCATTATTTATTTATCTGTCACTATCTTGCCTGTCAGTGTTACCTCATCAACTTAACCCATAAGTCAAGGTATTGATAGACACAGGAGGCAGACAAATGCCTAGGCAGATAGGGGCGGGTCCCCAGTGAAACTCCACCTTCGAGTCAAATACGGTTTAGAGCCTGAAAGCCAAGCTACAAGTTAAATCCACGAACTGGATTGAGAACCTGTTTTCCTGTTTGGTGCACTTTCTTCAGATTGATCTCCATCCTTCACCTATTTTACATATACCTACCCTTCCCTAATTGTTTTTTTACACTGTTGTGCCCATCTTTGAGTGATGCCTTTGTTTTAACCATTTCTGCATACTCACAAACCAATCAGCACACACTCCCCATTCTGTGCCTATAAAAACCCCGAACTCAGTCACACTGTGAAACTGCCCACCTCTGGGTGGTGCGGGAACTGCCCACCTTCAGGCAGGCAAGAGAGATGACCTGACCTTCCCATCCCGTCTCCGCTGAGAGCTGTTTCATTCCTCAATAAAATTCTCCACTCTCATCACCCTTCAGTTGTCAGTGTGACCTCATTCTTCTTGGATGCAGGACAAAAATTTGAGATCCACTAAACATGGGTGCTGAGTGCTTAGTTGTGATGGCCACAGCTGTGGGCTGGAGTGCAAGCCAGAAGCGACCCAGAAGGCTGAGTAGATGGGGCACCCCCTGCTGTCAGCTTGGCAAAAAGGCAGAGAAAAATCCTGCATTGTATCTGGGGGCTTGTCTGGGATTTGTTGGAAGGATACCAACCTGTCACTCCCAGGTGTTGGGAATGGTGGTTTTGTTTCCTTTCACGGAGATCTAACCATTGCATAGGAATGGAAGGAAGTCCTGGGAAAACTGAGGGCATCTGGTTGAGGTTACACCTCAATGTTATCCAAAGGTCCCTGGATTCACTCTAGTCTCCGACCACCCAACAGGTTGTTGGTCAAGACCTCTAGTCTTTTCTATGACATATTCCTTCTTTCTTTCATGGTCATAATGGCTCCTACCTCTCTTTTATAATGTTAAGCGTGTTGTTGCAAACTACAGAAATATTACTGGGTAGACTGGGCACTTAGCCCAGTCATCAAAAATGTAATTCAGAACAACAAACAGAATTTCTGTTCATTCTTAGAAACAGGGAGGAGGCAGCAATTAAGAGCTTTTTCCCTGTTGAAGGAGTCCATTTGCATAAGAGTAAGAGGCTTATTCCCCCAGGCACCTTCCCCTCCTTGCACTTAAGCTGTTTTGTTTCTTTTCTCCACCACGTCAGGAGTTAACATAGACTTGTGGATACAGGGAGCTTTTCTATGCAAGGGATTTTTTTTTTTTTCCTTTTACAAGGCATCTTATTAGGCCAGGTCCCTTTTCTCTCTCTTGTTTGAGGAGAACCTGGTTCCACAGCTTCACCTTACCACTCTACTTACAATAAGGAAGCAACAGAGGAGTGCTCCCACTGGCTGCTGGCTGCAAGTTTGGAGAGGGCCATCTGGGACTTAATTTTATGAGTCCATGCATCCTCCTGAGGCATCTTTTTGTCCCAAACTCAATTCCAAGCTTTAGGTTGAAGCCTTAGAAAGGAAAATTTGGATCTGAGGGATACAGAGGCAGGCAACAATGGACGTTAAGGGGCACAGCATAGGTGAGCATGACTAATTACTGCCAATTAGGCACCCCTCATTTCATGGATGGAGGTCATGCCTGTATCCATGGCAATAGATGAAGTTACTGACAGCAGGGAGGATAGGCTAGCACGTAGGTGGGTGCAGATAATTCCTCCCCTCTAGATCTCCCTGTTACATGGATGAAAGCCACATTGGTACACAATGGGAAACACCTGCCAAGGTTGCTGGGACGTGGGGATATAAGGACAGAAGAAAAAAGGGATACCTTTTTTTCTCTCCCTTACATACCCCGGGTATTTGCTAGGAAGAGAAAAGAACTAAGGGATCCCTTTTTCCCCTCTTTCCAGATGGGTAACCAACCGTCTTCAGTCTGTGTGTCTCCTGAATTATTCCTGGATCACTGGGATTCCTTTGAAAAGAGAATATCAACCTTCTTTTTCCTGTTTCCTCCTCTGTCTTCTCTTCATGGATGAATAATCATATCTCCATACCACAGGACATTCCCCTCTGTGAAGTTTAATTTCCACAAACCTTAAACCACTTGACTTAAGAAATGAACTTGGAAAACTCTGAGCAATCTCTTGAGGAAGGACAATGTTTACAGTACGCAAATAACCTATTTGTCTGCTCCCCCTTTACAGAACTCCAGGGTCAAAGGGCTTCATAGCTTGGGGGAAGGGAACCCAGAAGCCTGACATGCTGGCAAAAGAGTAAAAGTTTTTTTTACCAGTCAGACTTCTGGTTTTTCTCTCTCTCTGTGCAAAGTGTTTGAATGAATGATAAAAATCACTGTTTATTTCCTCTGAAATGTTTTGATTAATGGAAAAATGATTTGTGAGATGAGTCTTAAGCTGTAGAGAATCTGTTGTACTTTGTGCTAAGAATTTGTCTTTCTGTATCTTTCTATCAGAAACAGGGGTACCTTACGACAAAATGTGGGTCCAGGGCCCCATAAGCCCATTGTTCAAGCCAGCCTGGCAAACTGGTCAGCCACTAACTTTGCTATAGGTCTCTGAAGAAAAAAAATGGGATGAGGTCTCCATTTTGTTTTACGTACTTGGGAGCTTGACCTTGTAACCACATGGCAGTACTTTTTTGGTCTCCGCCATTTTACAATGGTGGCCCAGGTTCAATCCTGGCTTAGGGAATTAGTACTTTCTGGTTAATGTCTGTGTGACTTTTACCATTTGCTGATTCTCTTCCCCTCCATGAACAACTTCCATAATAGCTTCCTTTCTTAAATCTTCCTTTCTGTGAGTTACCTTTAAAGATTCTAGATTTTGTAAAAGCTGCTTACCACCTGTTTGAAAATATCTTGTACACTCATGGTTAAGTCATAACCTTAGTTGAGGCTTGTTGCTTTCACCTATGAGGTTACTTTTGGTAAAGTTTAAAAGCCAGAAATATTGGCCACTTGGTGTGGCTAAAGTTGAGTAATAAGGGATTTAAAAGGATTTTTTTTCTGAAAGAGTGTTATGGTTAAAAGTCAGCTTAATTAGGGCAACCCCCTTTGGGCCCCCTCCCATTTTATGGGAGCTCTGTTTTCGCTCTATTAAGTCTTGCAACTGCACACTCTACTGGTCTATGTTTGTTACGGCTGGAGCTGAGCTTTCGCTTGCCATCCACCACTGCTGTTTGCTGCGGTTGCAGACCTGCCACTAACTTTCATCCCTCTGGATCTGGCAGGGTGTCCGCTGTGCTACTGATCCAGTGAGGCACCCATTACGGCCCTGATCGGACTAAAGGTTCGCCATTGTTCCTGCATGGCTAAGTGCCTGGGTTCATCCGAGCTGAACATTAGTCGCTGGGTTCCACGGTTCTCTTCCGCGACTCACGGCTTCTAAGACAGCTGTAACACTCACCACATGGCCCAGATTCCATTCCTTGGAATCCATGAGGCCAAGAACCCCAGGTCAAAGAATAAGAGGCTTGCTGCCATCTTGAGAGCAGCCGCCACCATCTTGGGAGCTCTAAGAACAAGGACACCCCTGGTGACATTTTGGCGACCACAAAGGGACCTCCAAAGTGGTGAGTAATATTGAACCACTTTCCCTTGCTATCCTGGCCTATCCTTCCTTAGAATTGGAGGAAAATACCGGGCACCTGTTGGCCGGTTAAAAACAATTAGCGTGGCCGCTGGACTTAAGACTCAGGTGTGAGGCTGTCTGGGAAAGGGCTTTCTAACAACCCCCAACCCTTTTGGGTTGGGAGCGTGGTCTGCCTGGAAGCAGTTTCCGCTTTCAATTTTCCTGGGGAAGCTGAGGGCTAGAGGCAGAAACCTGTCATCCTGAACTCCTGGCATTAGCCGGTTGAGATTATGGGGCAGCCAGAAGTCCCTACTCAACAGTCGCCCCTGTGTGCGCCCCTACCTTTCCTTCTGACCCATACCTTCTGGGTCCTGACCATGAATTTCTTGAAGGTGTAGCCCCAAAATTCTCCTTACCTCTAAATCTACTTCCTTGGATCCCTGCCTCCTAGATACTAATACTTCAGACTTTCACTTCCTCTTCCAAGTTTTAGAGCAGGTTGTGTCTCCAAAGGGATCTAAGGAAGTTCTATGCTGCATCCTTAGGCCCCTAGGCCATGAACCCAGGGAGCCTTATCCCTGGTGTCCCTCCCAATTTAGGCATACAGCTCTCAACACGGGCAGTTATGTGATATCCGTTCCCCACCACCCTTGCCAGGGCCTTAGAACTGATAACCCAGTACTTTGACAACTGGAACTGGGTCTACAACAACATAATAGATCAGGATGAAAGCAAATTGAGTAAATAAAAGGGAGGTGCATATTCCTAAAGTGGCAAATGGGGGCAACAAGCGAACGTTCTTCCACTGCATTTCCAAAAACCCATCTACAAAGACAGAAAGGAGAAGGTAAGAGAGAAAGAGAAAGATAGAAGTAGTAAAGAAAAAACAGTTTACCCTATTTCTGTAAAAGCCAGGGCAAATTTAAAACCTATAATTGATAACTGAAGGTTTTCTCCATGACCCTATAACACTCCACAATACCACTTTGTTGTCAGTGTAAATAAGGGCGTAGCCCGAAAGCACTGAAGTCATTGACAACCAGTAGCCTTCCTATCAAAAATCCTTAACCCAGGAACCTGTGGGTGGCCCAAATGCATTCAATCTGTAGTGGCAACTGCTTTGCTAACAGAAGAAAGTAGAAAATTAGCCTTTAGAGGAAACCTCACTGGGAGCACAACTCACCAGTTTAGAACTATCCGAAGTCAAAAAAGTGAAAACGTAGCTTACTAACTCAAAATCTTAAAGTATGGGGCTAGATAATTTAACATTACCCACTGAAAATTCCCTTAACCCAGCAGATTTCCCAAGAGGGTATTTAAATCTTAATTACCATACAAAGGTCCGACCAGACCTTGGAGGAACTCCCTTCAGGACAGGACAATAGATAGTTCCTCCCAGGTGATTGAGAAAAAAACACAATGGGTATTCAATAATTGAGGGAAACTCCTGTAGAAGCAGAGTTAAGAAAATTGCCCAATAATTGGTCTGCTCAAATGTGCAAGCTGTTTGCACTCAGCCAAGCTTAAAGTACTTACAGAATCAAAACCTCTATCTCAATCCTGATTCAAAAGGTTACCCACACCTTCTCTGAAATGAATTTGCATAAGAACTGTTGTTTGTAGGAATGCATCTTGATGGGGCAACTGGGTTATTGTGAAGTACTTAGGAACCCAGCCCAGCCCTAGAACTCACCCCTGAGTGCAAAGGCAACGTTGGGCACGCTGGTAAAGGACCACTAGAATCCAGCAGCCAGGACCCCTTTCTTAGTGGTGAAGAAAGGCGGGAATACAGGTGCAGGACTGCTACATCGGTGAGCAAAACTAATCTGATAAGCAGAGGTCCTTGGGTGGTTACAAACCCTGGAAAGGAATAAGCATTAGGACCACAGAGGATGCTCTAAGACTAATGCTCATCGGAAAATGATTAGGGGTACTGGCATCCCTATGTTCTTTTTTCAGATGGGAAATGTTCCCCCCAAGGCAAAAACTCCCCTAAGATGTATTCTGGAGAATTCGGTCCAGTCAGAGTGTACGTACCTTTTTCCCTCTCAGACTTGAAGCACATTAAAATAGACCTAGGTGAATTCTCAGATAACCCTGATGGCTATATTGATGTTTCACAAGGGTTAGGACGATCCTTTGATCTGACATGGAGACATATAATGTTACTTCTAAATCAGACAGTAACTCCAAATGAGAGAAGTGCTGCCATAACTGCAGCCCGAGAGTTTGGCAATCTCTGCGATCTCAGTCAGGTCAATGATAGGATGACAACAGAGGAAAGAGAACAATTCCCCACAGGCCAGCAGGCAGTTCCCAGTGTAGACCCTCACTGGGACGCAGAATCAGAACATGGAGATTGGTGCTGCAGACATTTGCTAACTTGTGTGCTAGAGGAACTAAGGAATGTTTGGACGAACGGAGGCAAGATGGTGCACTTCCGGGTTCTTCATTCCCCCCCCCTCCCAACTTTTCCTGCGCGCGCGAAAATGCAGCCGGCGA
Organism: Colobus angolensis palliatus; assembly: GCF_000951035.1. Lineage (NCBI taxonomy): Eukaryota > Metazoa > Chordata > Mammalia > Primates > Cercopithecidae > Colobus > Colobus angolensis. Next base: position 16,021,421 of record NW_012114599.1, on the reverse strand, counting down.
CCCAGGAAGGTGCAGACCAACTGGGCATGCACCAGGTGACGTCAATCCGAAGAGACCAAGATTTACCTGGTCGCACCTGCGGAACGCC
>NW_012114599.1:15917080-16017522 GCF_000951035.1 Colobus angolensis palliatus | reverse complement strand
AAAAAAAAAAAAAAAAGAAAAACAAATCAAGGAACACTAGGAAGAAGCCTATGAATTATTCAATGATGTCCACTATACCACAGGGAAAGGAAGAAAATCCTACTGCCTTTCTGGAGAGACTAAGGGAGGCACTGAGGAAGCATACCTCTCTGTCACCTGACTCTACTGAAGGCCAACTAATCTTAAAGGATAAGTTTATCACTCAGTCAGCTGCAGACATTAGAAAAAAACTTCAAAAGTCCGCCTTAAGCCCAGAGCAAAACTTAGAAATCCTATTGAACTTGGCAACCTCGGTTTTTTATAATAGATATAAGGAGGAGCAAGCAGAAAGGGACAGGACAAATGAGATAAAAAGGCCATTGCTTTAGTCATAACCCTCAGGCAAGCAGACTTTGGAGGCTCTGGAATACAGAAAAACTGGGCAAATCAAATGTCTAATAGGGCTTGGTTCCAGTGCGTTCTACAAGGACACTTTAAAAAAGATTGTCTGAATAGAAATAAGCCGCCCCCTCGTCCATGCCCCCTATGTCAAGGGAATCACTAGAAGACCCGCTGCCCCAGGGGATGAAGGTCCTATGAGTCAGAAGCCACTAACCAGATGATCCAGCAGCAGGACTGAGGGTGCCTGGGGCAAGCGCCAGCCCATGCCGTCACCTCACAGAGCCCCAGGTATGCTTGAGCATCGACAGCCAGGATGTTAACTGTCTCCTGGACACTGAGAGTAAGGCCTTCTCAGTCTTACTCTCCTGTCCCAGACAACTGTCCTCCTGATCTGTCACTATCCAAGGGGTCCTAGGACAGCCAGTCACTAGATCCCCAGCCACTAAGTTGTGATGGGGGAACTTTTATCACATGACTTTCTAATTATGCCTGAAAGCCCCACTTCCTTGTGAGGGAGAGACATTCTAGCAAAAGCTGGGCCCATTATACACCTGAACATAGGAGAAGGAACACCCGTTTGTTGTCCCCTGCTTGAGGAAGGAATTAATCCTGAAGTCTGGGCAACAGAAGGACACTATGGATGAGCAAAGAATGCCTGTCCTGTTCAAGTTAAACTAAAGGATTCTGCCTCCTTTCCTTACCAAAGGCAGTACCCCCTTAGACCTGAGTCCCCTCCAAAAGATTGTTAAGGACCTAAAAGCCCAAGGCCTAGTAAACCATGGAATAGCCCCTGCAATACTCCAGTTTTAGGAGTACAGAAACCCAGTGGACCATGGAGGTTAGTGCAAAATCTCAGGATTATCAGTGAGGCTGTTGTCCTTCTATACCCAGCGGTACCTAACCCTTACACTCTGCTTTCCCAAATACCAGAGGCAGCAGAGTGGTTTACAGTCCTGGACCTTAAGGATGCCTTTTTCTGCATCCCTGTACATCCTGACTCTCAATTCTTGTCTGCCTTTGAAGATCCTTCAAACTCAATGTCTCAACTCACCTGGATTGTTTTACCCCAAGGGTTCAGGGGTAGCCCCCATCTATTTGGCCACGCATTAGCCCAAGGCTTGAGCCAGTTCTCATACCTGGACACTCTTGTCCTTCAGTATGTGGATGATATACTTTTAGCCACCCGTTGTTCAGAAACCTTGTGCCATCAAGCCACCCAAGTGCTCTTTTTTTTTTTGGCGGGGGACAGAGTCTCACTCTGTCACCCAGGCTGGAGTGCAGTGGCACAATCTTGGCTCACTGCAAGTTCTGCCTCCTGGGTTCACGCCATTCTCCTGCCTCAGCCTCCCAAGTAGCTGGGACTACAGGCACCTGCCACCACACCCAGCTAATTTTTTGTATTTTTAGTAGAGACGGGGTTTCACCACATTAGCCAGGATGGTCTCGATCTCCTGACCTTGTGATCTGCCTGCGTCGACCTCCCAAAGTGCTGGGATTACAGGCGTGAGCCACTGCGCCCAGCCCCACCCAAGCACTCTTAAATTTCCTCGCACCTGTGGCTATAAGGTTTCCAAACCAAAGGCTCAGCTCTGCTCACAGCAGGTTAAATACTTAGGGTTAAAATTATCCAAAGGCACCCTCAGTGAAAAAGGTATCCAGCCTATACTGACTTATCCTCATCCCAAAACACTAAAGCAACTAAGAGGGTTCCTTGGCATAAAAGGCTTCTGCCAAATATGGATTCCCAGGTATGACAAAATAGCCAGCCCATTATATACACTAATTAAGAAAACTCAGAAAGCCAATACCCATTTAGTAAGATGGACACCTGAAGCAGAAGTGGCTTTCCAGGCCCTAAAGAGGCCCTAACCCAAGCCCCAGTGTTAAGCTTGCCAACAGGGCAAGACTTTTCTTTATATGTCACAGAAAAAACAGGAATAGCTCCAGGAGTCCTTACACAGGTCTGAGGGACCAGCTTGCAACCCGTGGCATACTTGAGTAAGGAAACTGATGTAGTGACAGAGTTGGCCTCATTGTTTACTGGTAGTGGCAGCAGTAGCAGTCTTAGTATCTGAAGCAGTTAAAATGATACAAGGAAGAGATCTTACTGTGTGGACATCTCATGATGTGAATGGCATACTCACTGCTAAAGGAGACCTGTGGCTGTCAGATAACCGTTTGCTTAAATATCAGGCTCTATGACTTGAAGGACCAGTGCTGCAACTGCACACTTCTGCAACTCTTAATCCAGCCACATCTCTTCCAGACAATGAAGAAAAAGTAGAACATAACTGTCAACAAGTAATTGCTCAAACCTGCACTGCTCGAGGGGACATTCTAGAGGTTCTCTTGACTGATCCCAACCTCAACTTGTATACTGATGGAAGTTCCTTTGTAGAAAATGGACTTCAAAAAGCGGGGTATGCAGTGGTCAGTGATAATGGAATACTTTAAACTAATCCCCTCACTCGAGGAACTAGTTCTTAGCTGGAAGAACTAATATCCCTCACTCAGGCACTAGAATTAGGAGAAGGAAAAAGGGTAAATATATATAGAGACTCTAAGGATGCTTACCTCATCCTCCATGCCCACGCAGCAATATGGAGAGAAAGGGAATTCCTAACTTCCAAGAGAACACCTATCAAACATCAGGAGATTATTATCGGCTATACAGAAACCTAAAGAGGTGTCAGTCTTACACTGCTGGGGTCATCAGAAAGGAAAGGAAAGGGAAATAGAAGGGAACTGCCAAGCGGATATTGAAGCCAAAAGAGCTGCAAGGTGGGAATCTCCATTACAAATGCTTATAGAAGGACCCCTAGTATGGGGTAATACCCTATGGGAAACCAAGCCCCAGTACTCAGCTGAAGAAATACAATGGGGAACCTCACGAGGACATAGTTTCCTCCCCCCAGGATGGCTAGCCACCAAAGAAGGGAAAATACTTTTGCCTGCAGCTAACCAATGGAAATTACTTAAAACCTTTTACCAAACCTTTCACGTAGGCATTGATAGCACCCATCAGATGGCCAAATCATTATTTTTGGGACCAGGCCTTTTCAAAACTATCAAGCAGATAGTCAGGGCCTGTGAAGTGTGCCAAAGAAATAATCTCCTGCACTGCAGGCCATGCATTTCAATCCCGATATCTTTAACCTCTTTGCTAAGTTTGTCTCTTCCAGAATCGAAGCTATAAAACTACAAATGGTTTTTCAAATGGAGCCCCAGATGCAGTCCATGACTAAGATCTACCATGAACCCCTGGACCAGCCTGCTAGCCCGTGCTCTGATGTTGATGACATCAAAGGCACCCCTCCTGAGGAAATCTCAACTGCATGACCCCTCCGACACCCCAGTTCAGCAAGAAGCAGTTAGAACAGTTGTCGGCCAACCTCCCCAACAGCACTTGGGTTTTCCTGTTGAGAGGGGGCCTGAGAGACAGGATTAGCTGGATTTCCTAGGCCAACTAAGAATCCCTAAGCCTAGCTGGGAAGGTGAGCACATCCACCTTAAAACACGGGCTTGCTAGTTAGCTCACACCTGACCAGTCAGGTAGTAAAGAGAGCTCACTAAAATGCTAATTAGGCTAAAACATGAGGTAAAGAAATAGCCAATCATCTATCACCTGAGAGCACAGGGGGAGGGACAATGATTGGGATATAAACCCAGGCATTCGAGCTGGCAACAGCAACCCCTTTGGGTCCCCTCCCATTTTATGGGAGCTCTGTTTTCACTCTATTAAATCTTGCAACTGCAAAAAAAATTTTTTTTGAGTCGTCATTTTGGCTAAATAAATGACTTACGGTAACCTGGAATTCTATTTCATAATATCAAATGTTTTACACCTTTAACATATTTCATAGGCTTCCCAAAATCAAATTTCAGCTTTGAAATAGTCTTTTCTGACTCCTGAATTTTGAATGCTACAGAGGGCTCCTGAAGCATCCAAAAGAGAGGTAAACAGGCTTATCTGACATACTTAGTTACATGGGATTGTCAGAATAAAAATAATGTTTAATCTTGTTCAGGTTATATTTTAGTGAATAATAATATGTGTTCCAAAATTGTATGGGATTTCTAAAATTCTAATGTCTAAGTATATGCTATCAATCATAATTAAGGTTACTATGTTAAGTTATTGTAAACTATAGAAATAACCAAATTTGTCAATCACGTCGTTTTTTTTTTTTTTGTCTTGTTTTGATCCTTTTCAAAAGATGGTTCCTGATGTCTTTGGAGATTTGACATTGGAATAAAGGAAAAATGTTCAAGAATCATGAAGAGATGAAATGTTCATGAGTATCAAGCAGAAAAGAGTTAACTGAATGAACTAAACTGACAGATAACTGAAGTAATCTTTTTTTAACTTTTTGCTTAAAACATTGCTGATCCTTGTTTTGTTTTTGAGAGTCAAGGAAACTTTTCTTTTGAGCTAGCTACAGTATTTAACAATTGAGTAATGTCTACTCCTGTGAACAAAATTTGTAGGATATTTGTTTCTCTCTGCCTGGTTTCTCTAGAATTTGGAAGCTATTTGTGAGTATTCTTAACTTATGGCAATATGTTTGCATAAGTGCAATAAGAATCCATTTTCTCTTGCAACAGGATGCAATTGGAGAGACTGGCTGCTTTACTAAGGCTTCCACTGGAAGGATGTGCTTCCCTTTAAGGAACCAAGCTTTACTTGCAGAGCCAATAAAAGCCCCTTGGGAAAACTGGCCTCATATCTTGTCTGCACAGTTCCTGTACAGGGTTGCTAACCTGTGTTGAGTAAAGAATGTCATTTTCTAACAGGCTCAGGAGCCCCAAGTTATCTTGGGACCCCAACAAGAGAGGAATTTGGAAACGCTAAGGTATTTGAAGATACAAACCCATGTCTGGGCTTGGCTTTAAAAAGTCTTGTCTGAGATTCCTTATGGAACAGAGTTCCATCAGAGCCCATTTAAAAAGCCTGTATGAAAATAATTATTTTTGCTGCACTTTATGCAAATACTCAGGCCAAGTATAAGACTAAAGTTTATTTTGCAAACAAATCAGTCCTATCGTGATTTGTTTTTAACAAAAATGAGGACTGGAGAGAGAAAATTATGTTTCAAAACTTAAACTTTTGTCATTAAATTCTAGTCACATCAGTTACTTTTTAAGTTTTCACGTATGTTTTAGACTAACCCTGCTTATTCCTATGAACCAACCGGTGATCTCCAGCTGCAGCTCAGAAGGAACAAAAGGAATGGGTAATGTAAAAATCTGGATCAAATATTCTAGTTCTGGGCAATTATCTTGCAAATCTTGCCAGGTGATAGGAGTAAATAGGGTGCCCATAACAGGAGGTTTCTTTTTTGGGAAAAGAAGACCAAAGGAGCTACCTAAACAAAACCAAGCCCCATGCACCCAAATCTTGGCAGGCATAACTATTAATACAGCCACCAGTTTTTTGGGCATGTTGGCAGCCTGGGGATTTTTGAGCTGTCCTTATCCCCTTGTTCCATTTTAATCCATGTCTTCTAATAACCCTCTTTGTCTCTTCTCACTTTCAGGCCATCAAACTCCAACGTTCATGCAACCAGAGCCTTGGATGATGACTTCTTTTTACCAGGGACCCTTAGATAGGCCTCTGAGGGAGATCTGACTGCTGTTTTCCCAAAATAACAGGCCCTGTCAGCATGAAGTAGTTAAAATTGGTCATCGTTCTTATCCTAATGGAAGTTAGATGTACTTCTTCAGAGTGGGGAATGATAGAGGTAGAAAGCAGAAAAATGCTTAGGCAGATAGGAGTGAGTCCCCAGTGAAGCCCCACCTCCAAGTCAAAGACAGTTTAAAGCCTGAAAGTCATGCTACAAGTTAAATCCACAGACTGGATTGAGAACCTCTCTTCCTATTTGGTGCACTTTCCTCTTATTGATCCCTGCCTTTCATCTATTTTACATATACCTAACCTTCCATAATTTTTTTTACACTATTGTGACCACCTTTGAGTGGTGCCTTTGTTTTAACATTTTTTACTTACTCACAAAACAATCAGTATGCCCTCCCCATTCTGTGCCTATGAAAACCCTGAACTCAGCCACAATTTGAAACTGTCCGCTTTGGGCAGGGGTGGGGACTGCCTGCCTTCAAGCAGGAGACAGAGACAACCCGAACTTCCCCTCTCCTCTCCACTGAGAGCTGGTGCATCACTCAATAAAATTCTCTGCCCTCATCACCCTTCAATTGCCAGTGTGACCTCATTCTTGGATGTTGGACAAGAATTGGAGACCACTGAATGCAGGGACTGACTGTGCAGTCACAGCAGCCATGGGAGCCATGGGTCATAGTACAAGCCAAAGGTGGCCCAGTGGGCCGAGTAGACAGCGTGCCCGCTGCTGCAAGCCTGGCAAAAGGGCTGAGAAAAATTCTGCATCAGTATTATTTGGACTCTGACATGCTATTTAAAAAGAAGTTAATTCAGAAATGCAGCCCAGCATGGCAATGTAATATTAAAAATAAAATCTAAATTATTTTCTTGCCTATGGACTTATGTTAAAATTCATTTATTAAGTGAAATCTGGAGGCTATTTTGTTTAAGTGTCATCTCTGTGAAAAGTCATCCTCTGTTGATAAAAGAATAAAAAGCTTTTGGAGTAAGTATTCATGCAGAACACCCCTGCATGGATTCCTGGAATGGTTAGGGCTACTTCTTCTTTGCACTCCATCAATAAGCTAAATGCAGTGAAGATAAAAAGTGAGAGGCTGTGACAAAGAATCCTCTGTGGTCCATTGTGTGAATGATTTATAAATAATAGATGATGTTTACAATGATTCTGTTGGGTCAAAAACTGTGAAAACCAGAGCAGTAAAGAAGATTGCCTGAGGGGTAGGATCATTACTCAGGATATAATTGTTTTGTTCTTTTATTTAGTAATTCATTTTGCAGAAATCAGCCATGTTACACCACCCTAGAGATTCAGCCCCCTATATGTCAAAACTGACTTTTTTGAGATATGGTCTGTCTCTGTTTCTTAGGCTGGAGTGCAGTGGTGTGAACATGGCTCACTGCAGCCTCAATCTCCTAGGTTCAAATGATCCTCTCACCTCAGCCTCCAGAGTATCTGGGACCACAGGTGAACATCATCATGCCTGGCTAATTTTTTTACCTTTTTAATTTTGTAGAGATGAGGGGCTCTCCATGTTGTCCTGGCTGATTGTGAACTCCTGAACTCAAGTGACTTCCTGCCTCAGCCTCCCAAAATTTGGGGATTACAGCTGTGAACCACCACACCCAGCCCAAACTGACTTTATTAGATAGATGCAGATGATGACAAATCAGCAGTGATCAGAAACTTTTTCAATAAGGTAAGATTTGATGATCCATACATACGTCCCTTGTTCTTCAGACCTGCATTACAGGTATAAATCTAATATTATAGTTAATTCAAAGGAAGTATTAAATTATGACTATTTTATGTCATAAAGTAAGTTTTTGAGCTTGGGTCAAAGAAATATTCAAAATTCTATTATAACCTACATATTTAAACTATGCGAAAACTAACATCAGAAGTTAGGGAATTGGCTGGGCATGGTGTTTCTCTCCTATAATCCCAGCACTTTGGGAGGCTGAGGTGGGATGATCACTTGAGCCCAGGAGTTTGACACTAGCCTGCAATACAGTAAGACCCTATCGCTATAAAAAAGTAATGTCAGGGAGTATGTCTAAAGCTGCACACAGGAGAAAATTTGTAGTATCAAATGCTTGGAAAAATCAAAATAAATAAGTTGGATATTCAAGAAACTAGGGAAAAACAATAAAGCAACTGTGAAAACTAGGATAATGTATTAGTTTTTACAAAGCAAAAATGTGTTCCTTGAAACACTTTAGGACTTGATTTGTTTAACAAATTTTTTTTTTTTGCCTTCCCTGACTTTTCATACACAAAAATACTATATCTGCAGGAGTGCCAGGTGACTGTCTTCAAAGGGAGGATATGATTTTTGGAGTTATGTGTAATTTGAGAATTTTGAATGAAATAGGTGATCTGTCTTTAATGATCTAGATGATCGGCTGTCTTTAATGAAATAGATGATATACCTAATGTAAATAATGAGTTAATGGGTGCAGCACACCAACATGGCACATGTATACGTATGTAACAAACCTGCATGCTGTGCACATGTACCCTAGAACTTAAAGTATAATAAATAAATAAACACATAAATAAATAAATGATCTGTTTTTAATGATCCAGATTTGTTTTTGTTGCTGTTAAAAAAGAGGTGAGGGCTGGGGGTGGTGGCTCATGCTTGCAATCCCAGCACTTTGGGAGGCCAGGGTGGGTGGATCACGAGGTCAGGAGATCGAGACCATCCTGGCTAACATGGTGAAACCCTGTCTCTACTAAAAATACAAAAAATTAGCTGGGCATGGTGGTGAGTGCTTGCAGTCTCAGCTATTCGGGAGGCTGAGGCAGAAGAATGGCATGAACCCGGGAAGTGGAGCTTGCAGTGAGCCGAGATTGTGCCACCGCACTCCAGCCTGTATGACAGAGCAAGACTCCATCTCAAAATAAATAAAAAAATAAATAAATAAATCAAAATAAAAAATAAATAGATAAAAAAAGAGGTGAGACCAAGTTATTTTGCCTTTACTCAAACATTGTTGGACTATGCTTTGAAACTAAAAAGACAGATAATGCTCCATTAAACAAACAGAATATTCCCAATGTTCACAGTCATACTTCAATTTTACTCCTGAGATACCTAGTTCCCCTCCTAAAAGCTAATCGTTTTTTGATATGTTTTAATAGAATGGTTTCTCTATATTCCCCTGGCAGCATAATATGATGCTGTTTTGACCCCTGTTTTTCCTTCTTAACGATATATCTTGGAAGATAATTCCATATGAGTACATAAATAGCTTCTTGCATTCTTTTCATGGTTGCATAGTATTCCAGCTTGATAGGGCAAGTTTTTGCTCATCTGTTTTCATTTTCTTACTTACTTTTCAATGTGGTTTAGAATCTACTTGTTTAATTAAAAAAATCCTTTTGGAATTTAAAATTGAGAGTATGCTAAATTTAGATTAATTTATAAATATTTGACATCTTTGTGATGCTGTGTCTTCTAAGCCAAGCATGTGATATTTTTCCATATGTTTAAGTCTTTTTAACCTCAATGAACATGTTATGGTGTTTTTATATTCTTAATACATTTTTTTTTTTTTTGAGGTGAGAGTCTCAGTGTGTTGCCCAGGCTGGAGTGCAGGGATGCTATCTTGGCTCACTGCAACCTCCACCTCCTGGGTTCAAGCAATTCTCCTGCCTCAGTCTCCCCAGTAGCTGGGATTACAGGCACTAGCCATCTCGCCCTGCTAATTTTTGTATTTTAGTAGAGATGGGGTTTCACCATGTTGGCCAGTCTGGTCTCAAACTCCTGACCTCAGGCAATCTACCCACCTCGGCCTCCCACGGTGCTGGGATTACAAGCATGAGCCACTGCTCCCGGCCCAATACAGTTCTTAAATTTGTTTCAACATAAATAATCTCTTCTGTTATTGTTTTAAATGATCTCTTTCTTTCCAATATATCTGCTAATTGGCTGTTTGACCACTGAAGGCTATTAATAACTATACATTAGTTTTCAGCGTACCCACTTTAGAGAATTGTTTTATTGTTTGTGATGTTTCTTTTATCCTTTTTGGTTCTCCAAGTATACAATTATATCATTTATAATTAATGATTCTTTTACTTCCTCTCCTGTCTAATTGAATTGGCTAATACCTACTAGAACAATATTAAAAACTAATGAGCATAGCGAAAATCCTTGTCTTATCCATTTTTTTTCCTTTTCCTAAGTAGATTGTGGTTGGATTTAAGTTTATGTAAATCTTCTCTTGATTGTAAGGGATGCTCCTAATAAGGAAATGCCATGATTAGAACAGTGGTAGTAGGACAAATGGGCAACCAGAGACTCACTAGGCTTTCCCAGTTCAGCCATGAGGTATCAGTAAAGCAGTGTAGGATACCAGGTTGGGCCAAAGGATGAAAAGAGGTTCATACGCTGATCAAGAAACTAGTAGAGGCAGGCATGCTTAAAGAGACTTCTTCCACCCTACTAGTACCTCTAGGTGGCTGGTGAAAAAGCCATTGGTATTTGATGCCTCATTGTGGGTTGCTGCTGCAAGCTCTTTGCTGCAGCAGTCCTCCTTGCCCTGCACTGCCAGATATAATAAGCACAGAGTCCATTGGGTGGACTGGGGAGCCTGGCTCATGCTGGTGAACATGCTAATGTTTTCTTCAGATTCTACTGCATCCTTATGATCAGACACTGACTTCACGGGACTTGGATTACAACTCATATTCAATATGCCGCCTTAAAACAACTTTAAATCTCTCTCGATTTTTCACCATTGGTGAAACAATGAAACCTTATCAGAGCTGTCTTGCTACCAGTACAAGAATGGCATTATTCTTATTGTTAGAGATAGGGACAGCATACTGTCTGTCCTAGATAAATAGACAAGTATCTGAGTTTTGGTCTCAAAGCCTCCCAAAACCCAAGTTTTGCAGGGCCTGTGGTAAACTTGTTCAGTAGTGGATGTGCTTCTTATCTCATATAGGGATTCTCCTCAGCCAAGCCATTAGATTGCTGGAAAGGCATCCACTTTGACCAGCAACATGCCTTAGAAGCTCTCTAACAATCGGTACAGACTCCTTCAGACTGTGGCCAGTCACCCGGACAGCACGTTTCAGTGATGACATTTTATAGAACAGAATCCATGGGAAAAAAGGTGTGGCCACGAGGCAATGATGCCCTTTAGAATTTGTTAGTAGCACTTTTCTGGCACCACCGTCTCATTTCAGATAGTATTCCTTGATTTTTTTTTTCTTTTTTCTTTTTTTCTTTTTCTTTTTTTTTGAGACAGAGTCTCGCTCTTTCACCCAGGCTAGAGTGCAGTGGCTGGATCTCGGCTCACTGCAAGCTCCGCCTTCTGGGTTCCCGCCATTCTCCTGCCTCAGCCTCTTGAGTAGCTGGGACTACAGGTGCCAGTCACCACGCCCGTCTAATTTTTGTTTTTGTATTTTTAGTAGAGACGGGGTTTCACCGTGTTAGCCAGGATGGTCTCGATCTCCTGACCTCATGATCCGCCCACCTCGGCCTGGGTGCTGGTACACAGAGTAACGTAGGCAGGTCATGTGTGCTTACGTTTTGTTTTTCTTATCATTTGATGAATCCCAAAGGAGAACCCCAACAAAGTGGGTTGCTCAAGAAATGTCCAGTTTTAAGTGAAAGTGGTAAATGCATGGAAGAAATAAACCAGGTATTAAAGGCATCTCAGAGGTAAAGGGAAAAGCATAGAATCACCCTTTCTTTGCATGTTTTAGAGGCAAGGACTCAGCTTTCCTGATGGCTTCCATACCCCCGGGTTCCTGAGGATACCTGGTTCTGGTTGTAGCTGCATCAGCTAAGTTAAAGGCAGTTCATATACGAGGGGTTGCCAAACCTGTACAGCACCAAAAATAAATCCTTGCATCTCTAGTTGGAATCTACAATCTGTTCAACGGGTAGAAATGAGCACTGTGGTCGCCCTGGAGAAACAGTCCCCCAAGTGAACCTTGTTACATTTTGATAGATTCCTGGACAGGTACCCTCCTTGCTTTACTTTTCTTTTCTTTTTGTTTTTGTTTCACACCATTAGGGCTTTCTGGTGTTATTCCTGACTTTAATGCCTTAGAAGCTCTCTAACAATCTCTAGCTTTAATAGGATTGCCTTTGGTCCTGCCATGTTGGCTTTGGGACTGAAATAGAACTATACATATATAATTAATATAATGTAAATAAATATAATATGTAAATAGCATAGCATATAATAAATATAAATACATCAATATATAATATATTCAGGAAATATCTACCTATTCCTATTTCAGTATTTAGGATAGTTGTCATATTAGTTTCCTGCTTAGATATCTTAATATGGTGAGTTGTAACACACTATGCATTTCTAGAATAAACCCTACTTGCTTTCCATGAATCTATGCATAAAAAATACAAGCTTACCCTTAAAATATCCTCCACAGAATGACTGTAGCAGACACTATTTATTTATTTGCCTACCTGTCACCCATTTCTTATTCTTGTCCCCCTTCTATTAAATTCCAACTTGTGAGGTGTTATACGCATTGCTCCAAATGACTATCTGTTTCATTAAACCAAACATTATCAGTATGTTTCTTTTTTTTTTTTTTTTTTTTTTGAGGCGGAGTCTCGCTCTGCTGCCTGGGCTGGAGTGCAGTGGCCGGATCTCAGCTCACTGCAAGCTCCGCCTCCCAGGTTCCCGCCATTCTCCTGCCTCAGCCTCCCAAGTAGCTGGGACTACAGGCGCCCGCCACGTCGCCCGGCTAGTTTTTTGTATTTTTTAGTAGAGACGGGGTTTCACCGTGTTCGCCAGGATGGTCTCGATCTCCTGACCTCGTGATCCGCCCGTCTCGGCCTCCCAAAGTGCTGGGATTACAGGCTTGAGCCACCGCGCCCAGCCATCAGTTATGTTTCTTGACCAGTAATTGAATCAGGATGCATTAGTCTGCTAAAGATGTGCAGTGCTCAAGAAGGCATTCATCTCACCCTGTTGCACGTAGTCATGAGCGCAGTGGATAAAGATATCATCTTGGAGAGTAAAACCAGAAGTCCAGGTGGACAGGGGACAAGAGAGATCCTCCCAGGCAACAGACTCACGGAGTGACAGTTGGGTCACCAAAGGAGGGCTCTCTCTGTTGCTGTGATAAGGTTTCCTTGCATTTCTGTCCAGCAGGATGTGTAAAATAGGCACCATCAATTAGTGATGAGTGTACTCTGTTCCCTCTCTCCCTTTAGTTAAAAGAAAAATTACTTTTGTGCATTTTCTTCCTTACTATGGGATACTACACAATAAAGGCAAAAAAAAAAAAAAAAAGACTGGATTGTCTGTAGAGAATTTAAAAACAATAATAAAATTGACTGAAGTCTATCTGCTTTTGATGATCACCATGCACCAGACATTCTGAACCATGTCAGTGATAAAAATACCATTTTCCACCAGGGTGGACAGCACCTACTGGCATCTTCCTTCATACCTCGCTTTTGATAACATCACAAAATTAATGCTGAATTAATTGCCAGATTAGCCTAGCCTGGGGCTTTCGTATGTTGGGACTTCTTGTTATGTGAAGTGTTATTGCTAAAGCCACTTTGAGTCAAGTTTCTGTCACTCCTCTAGGAGGCTTTACTTGATCCTCTGCTAGGGAGCTAATCTATATATCATCCTCTATGCTAACACTATAGCTTTTCTATACCTCTTTGGTCACACTTGTTTATAATTTTTTATTTGGCATTCCAATGATATTTTGAACTCCTTGAGGTCATAAAATTTATCTTATTCGTATTTATCTTCCTAGGACTATACATGTCATACTGGTTGCTCAATAACTTACTGTCCCCTGAATATATCTGTAGCCTTATCTGACTAGTGTTATGCAGTCATCACTGTTAGCATGTTACTCTTTTGGAATACCCATGCTGTAGCGTGGACAACAGAAATTTAATAAGACTTAATAACTATATTTACTTTGTATTCCTCAGATAAGCTACCTCTGTCTTAAAAACAAAACTTCATGGTGTGGTAAGCAATGTGTTTTCTAGTTGCTTTCAGGTCTTTTGTCGGTTACGTATACCCACATACTTTTTTTTCTTTTTCTTTTTTTTTTTTTAGACAGTCTCCTATTATGTCACCCAGGCTGGAGGGCAGTGGTGCAATCTTGGCTCACTGCAACCTCTGCCTCCCAAGCTCAAGAGAGCCTCCCACCTCAGCCTCTCCAGTAGCTGGGACTACAGGATTGTACCACCACATCCAGATAATTTTTATAGGGACAGGGTTTCACCATATTGGCCAAGCTGGTCTTGAACTCCTGAGCTCAAGCAATCCACCCACCTTGACCTCCCAAAGTCTTACGATTGCAGGCATGTGCCACTGCCCCTGGCCTAGATACTTTTGGTGAGGATGTAAGAAGTCTACTAAATATACATACAACAAAACATTTTTAAAAGAAACATACACTTTTCCTAAATCAGAGCTTAGCGTTTGTTAGTTTCCTGTGTTATGGCTTAGAATCCACTAGATGGTACTATTACATAAGTGATCATAATGAAAACAATACACTGAAACTTTCTTCTCTGTTAAACAACTGCTTACTGAAATATTTTGTTTTTCATTTCAAACTGTAGCAGCTTGATTAATGATGTAACTTGGTCTAGTGTGAGGAAGTAAATTGTCATTATTAAGATTTATGATAAACTCCTTGCAAAATAAATGAGTAAGGCAATCAATTAGCAGTCATCTAGCAGCTTATGTGCATAAACAATTGTGAACTACAACATGTTATATTTGAAAACTGAGCTCCTTTCAGAAAAAACTCTTTGGTGTTTATGAGAAGGAAATTGTATTTGGTGTGGATTTGAAATTTCCTGCTTTGTAGATGGCAATTTATTGACTATTTGGTGTTTACAAACTTTTTCCAGGAAATCAACCACTAATCTGGGAAAGTCTAAACATTACACATTATGCAATTAGGAGAAGATTTGGCTTAGTGGAGCAGCAACATGGAAGCCTCCTTGTCATGTTTTCATCAGTATCATGTTCTACATCTACCTTGGAATATCCTTGGAAGAATCCTTGGAACTAATTCAAGATGAACATGCTACATATAGAATTCTCTTCGGGTCAGGTGCAATGGCTCACACCTGTAATCCCAGCACTTTGGGAGGCTGAGGTGGGAGTATCACTCGAGCCCAGGAGATGGAGGCTGCAGCAAGCCAAGATCACACCACTGCCCTCCAGCCTGGGTGAAAAAAAGAATAGAATTTACTTTCATTATAACAGAATCTACAAATCACTAAAGTAGTGAACATATGGAGAATTTAGAGGCTTGAATGTAAAGGATAATTCTATACTTGTATTAAAAGCAGCAATTATTCATATCAGCACCAAGGAAATGTAACCTAGTGACAAGCTAGTATTGCATTTTTTTCTTTAAACTCTTTTTATTTTTATATTTTTAGATACAGGGTCTTGCTCTGTTGCCCAGGCTGCAGTGCAGTGATGTGATCATAACTCATTGCAGCCTCAAACTCCTGGGGTCAAGCAATCTTCCTGCTTTGGCTTCCCAAAGCACCACACGCAAGCCCCTTTCTTGAAGCTGTTAAATTCCCCTAACTCAGGAGTTCTTAACCTAGTCCATGAATCCCGTGAGTGTTCACGGATAGAAACAGGGGTCCAGCAACATTGAGTGAAAGAATTACATCTAATTGATATCCAGCATTTCCTTTGGTTGTGAATGTAGACAATACACCATTGAAGTGTTATTAGTACCAGTGCTTTTACATCAACAGAAATCATAGACATTTACGTGATATATCACATTTCTTGCAGCATCTTGAAATGTCTTTCTTGTTAATCACACTTTAAAGTTATGACGATATGGTTCTTTGCTGAATTTTCTTATTAATATGTTAATAAATAAAAAATGCATTATTCTATAATAGTTTAGAAATGATTTGACTACCATATTTCAGTGTAATTGTTTTCTTTCTAATCTTGTACATGACCTTATGCAATTGAAAATATCATTCTGACAAGGGTTCATAAGTTTCACACCAAACCACCATAGAGATACATAATAGAAAAATGTTCAGAAAATTTGCTCTAAGTCATATTTTGAGATAGGACATTCTAGCTAAGCTAAGCATTGCTTCTCGTCCTTAAAAAAAATGTAGTATCCTTTGGAAGGTGCCATCCAAGGGCATGACTGACCTAGAGGGTAGATGACCTTGAATAGAATCTATGATGATTCTCCCGTTTAGTTACAGGAGTGAATTTAGAAGGTGATTATTTCAAATAAGACAATATTCAGGATTTCTAAATTTATCAGCAAAATAAAGCTTTTTAAATGCAGAGCAGTTGACTTTCAACTTTCTGTAGCAAATGAGATTGAGAATTGAGTTAAAAAGGCAGGAATCTTATTTCTTAGTATTCACTTCCCCTAAAGCAATTCAAAGTTTGTGGGGCTAGACTGAAGTTAACCTCTCCATTAACTCACAGGTCCGGGTAACTTCAAGAAGTTAAGAAATATTTAAGAAACATCCAAAAAAATTTCTACCAGAAATAAAGTCAAAAGTTTGTGAAGTAAAATACAGTCATGCCCTGCATAAAGATGTTTCAGTCATCAAGGGACCACATATATGATGGTGGTCTCGCAAGATTATGATGGAGCTGAAGCATTACTATTGCCTAGTGATGACAGGCCTAGACTAATGTGTGTGCTTGTATTTTATTGTTTTAAGAAAAAAATTTATTTATTTTTATGTTTTTATTTTTCTTGAGACAGAGTCTCACTTTGTCACCCAGGCTGGAGTGCAGTGGTGTGATCTTGGCTCACTGCAATCTCTGCCTCCCACTTTCAAGCCATTCTCATGCCTCAGCCTCCCGAGTCCCAGCTAATTTTTGTATTTTTAGTAGAGATGGGGTTTCACCATGTTGGCCAGGTTGGTCTTGAACTCCTGACATCAGGTGATCCTCCTGCTTCAGCCTCCCAAAGTGCTGGGATTACAGGTGTGAGCCACCATGCCCAGCTGACTTTTTAAGAAAAAATTTTTAAAGTAAATTTTTTTCTTGAATACAAAAACACTTATAGAATACTGCTGTATAATATGTTTGTATTTTAAGCTGTTATTACAAAGGAGTCAAAAAGTTATAAAAATTAAAAATTTTATAAAGTTAAAAAGTTACAGTATGCTAAGGTTAATTTATTATTGAAAAAATGTTTTTATAAATTCAGTGTAGCAGCTGGGCACAGTGGCTCACGCCTGTAATCCCAGCACTTTGGGAGGCTGAAGTGGGCGGATCACTTGAGGTCAGGAGTTCGAGATCAGCCTGACCAACATGGAGAAATCCCGTCTCTACTAAAAATACGAAATTAACCCTGAGTGGTGGTGCATGCCTGTAATCCCAGCTACTTGGGAGGCTGAGGCAGGAGAATCGCTTGAACCCAGGAGGCAGAGGTTGAGCTGAGCCAAGATTGCGCCATTGCACTCCAGCCTGGGCAACAAGAGCGAAACTCTGTCTCAAAAATTAAAAAAAAAAAAAAAAAAATAAATAAATAAATAAATTGAGTGTAGCCTAAGTAAACAGTGTTTATAAAGTCTATGGTAGTGTACAGTAATGTCCTCGGGCTTCACATTCATTCTCCAGTCACTGACTCACCCAGAACAACTTCCAGTCCTACCAGCTCCATGCGTGCTAAGTGCCCCGCAGAGGGGTAGTATTTTTAAATCTTTTATAATTTATACTGCAACCTTTTCTATGTTTAGATATATTTAGATACACAAATACTTGCCAGTGTGTTACAAATGCTTAGAGTGTTCAGTAGAGTAACATGCTGTACAGGCATGTAACCTAGGAGCGATAGTCTATACCACATAGCCCAAGCGTGTAGTAGGCTATACCGTCTAGGTGTGTTACATTCCACGATGTTCACACAGTGATGACACAGCCCTAACAACACAGTTCTCAAAACATGTCGCTGTTGATAAGCAATGCATGATCGTATAAGACAGTATCCTAAAAACATAAAGAGACACTGGGAAAACCAGGCCATGATCAATTACACTATTAACTTCGAATTACGGGAATGCTGTAGAATCATCAGTAAATATTGTATTGGTAGACACCTTCCTGATAGACGTGGCAACAATCATCTGTGACTAAAACTTTAAATATGTGTTTCATTACACATTGCCCACATCTCATTCCGATTTAACTATGAACCTCGGCAAAGATTTCTGTGATCAGTGTGTTCTCCTGGTTCTCTCTCTTTCTTGCTAACAATGCCAGTTTAGATTGAACAATGTATTTAAATGGAAATTTAAAAACGTAGGGGAGTTGATGAAGGAAAGAAGGAAGCTTTATGGTTTTGTCTACTTGGTAGAAAACACTGCGTTACTTTTTCTTGATCTTGTAAGGGCATTTATAATTTATTTATTAGTTAAATGTGATTGTCTCTGTGTTCAAAAAAAGGCTTATGGTGCCAAGTTCTCATTTTGTACAGTTCATCAGTAGGAAAGTTAGAGCTTCTGGGTGTGGGGTCAGTGCCCTTCATCCAGAAGGATTTATTGCTGGAGAAATCCAGGCATGAACACTTAGGGCAAGCTTGAGCGTATTGTAATGTAGGGGCCTCCTGTGAACCAGGGTTCATTTGCTTGTGGAAAATCACCAGGTTTCCTGCTAAGGCCCTGAACTCTCTCCCGCTCAGCTAATGGCTCATGCTCTAGGCATGTTTCTGCCCCTTCAAGCATTTCCTTTATTTCTCTTTGCAGCTTCTCTCCTCAGTCTCTGAGACACTTATTCTTCTAATAATGTACCTCAGAGTCACTGGTAACATATTTGCTCCACTCTTCTTGCTCAGTCCTTAAAATTCTGCATTACATTGATCAGAAAAGAGTTTTTCATCTCTTATTCTGTATTGCCAAGTTAGTACCTTTCCAAGTTAGTTATCTAGTCCCTGGTTCTTTCTTTCTATCTATCTATCTATCTATCTATCTATCTATCTATCTATCTATCTATCTATCTATCATCTATCTATCTATCTATCTATCTCTCCATCCAGCCATCCATCCCTATCTCTATCTATCTATCTATCTATCTATCTATCTATCTATCTATCTATCTATCTATCTATCTATCTATCTATCTATGACTATAGACCATTAAGCTAATTTTCTATTATGAGTTAAATTTTCTATCTTTTCACATTAGGTTAGAGTTGTGCCACTCACCATTTTCTCATTAATCTTTCTTCTTTTAATTCAATACTAAAGGCAATGTCAGCCAACCTGTCACTGAGATTATGTCATTTTAATCCCTTGAATCTGTCAGTGCCTCCCTATTTTCCTCTTCATCAATGCTTCAGATGCAGTCAGCATTTTGTCAATATAATTTTGTTATCATATCCCAAGATACACTTTCTTATGCTCTCTGCACCTCCTGGAAGTTTGTTCCTTATTTCATCTGAAAGCCATGCTTCAAACTTTCTCCACTATTTCCCTTTCTTAATACTTTAGAAACATCACCTCATATCCTGGATTTTATTCCATACCTTTTATAGCTCATTCTTTTTTTTTTTTTGAGACAGAGTTTTGTTCTTGTTGCCCAGGCTGGAGTGCAATGGAGCGATCTCGGCTCACTGCAACCTCCCCCTCCCAGGTTTAAGCAATTCTCCTGCCTCAGCCTCCCAAGTAGCTGGGACTACAGGCATGTGCCACTACACCCACTAATGTTGTATTTTTAGTAGAGATGGGGTTTCTCCATGTTGGTCAGGCCGGTCTCGAACTCCTGACCTCAGGTGATCCACCTGCCTCAGCCTCCCAAAGTGCTGGGATTACAGGCGTGAGCCACTGCGCCCTGCCTCATTCTTAATTATTTAGAAAATGTGGGCTACTAAGCCTCAACCAACTGGTGCATCCCCAGTCAGTGCTAACACTTCAGTTACATACAGATGAGGATTCATGATTGCAAATATCTTAAAAAAGAATTAAGGCACCTACATGTGCTCACATGGTGGGTTCTTTATGCGCAACTGATTCTAGCCCATGAAATATTTTATCAAAGCTACAAAGGTGATCTCAGAAGCTGGAGTTTTATCTTGTGGGGTTGAGTTATAGACCACATCCTTGGACTGGCCAGTAATGAATCATTCTTTTCATACATTCTTTATCTATAACAGCTTCTCTACATCTGATTAGACAAATAATTTGACAGGAAAAAGATACAGAATTTTGAGAAAAGTTTGAAAACATTTTGATGAAAGCATATAATCAAGACTGGTTACACAACTTGCTGAAGCCAGTATGAGATCAAAATGCAGGGCCCTTGTTTAAAAATAAAAAACTTTCCCTTTTCTTCCACAATCTGTGTTGGTCTGTCACAGTGTCTTTTATTTACTACTTCATGTTGTACTGCCTCGGGCATGGGGACACTTGTGGGACCCCATCCTGTGACTTATGCTTGTGCCCATCAGCTGCTGGGGGTCCCCCTCCTGCTAGCACCAAACCACTGAGAGAAATCTGTTTCCCTTTCCTTTGGAACTTTTGCTTTAACCAGCAGTGGACAGGTGATCCCCGAGGGATTGCAACCTCCTCACCGTGATACATAAGGTACCTGGTTTGGGTTACGCAAAAGCCTAGCCCCCCACCACATCTCCTACTAAGCGTGCTGTGGAGCTGCCAGCCCAGAAAGAGGACCTGGCCACTGCCATGTCCCTCCCGGAGATAGGGGCACGTGCATTCTCATATGCATGACTCTGAAGGACCCTCGTGCCCATACCCAGGCCTCCACCACAGGTGGAGGGTGGCAGCATTAGCTGAGTGGTGGTGGGGAATGGAAATGGAGGGTTGGGTCACGTTCAGAGCACCCTGGAGATAGGAGCCTGGCAACCCGGAGCCTGTTCCAGAAAGGCCGTGGGAGGCAAGACTACTTCAGAGCGAAGACTTCAAGTCCTCTGGCATATGCTCCATTGTCCCATCAGACTTTACTTACAAGAACGAATTTGAAGATAACATTGGTGAGAATTTTAAGACAAGGATTGCAGCGCATTAAACCCCGAACAAGAGGCTGTTATGAATGGGAGTCCCTGGGCGACTGCACTGGCGACTGGCCCAGGAAGCAGCTCTGCCTGCATCCCTAAGTCCTGGTTGTTATGTACTGCATTTCACACCAAGATAGAAAATCCTTTCAAATAAAAAGTAGGGGCGATACCATAACACATTATGTTACTCTTCACGAGTGGCGGTGCTGCATATTCATTAAGTCTCAGAACCTCACAGTATTCAAGGCGGTAGCATATGCGAAAGTATTCACTGAATATTGAAACAGCAAGACAACAACCCAACAACAGGATCGAATCTGAAATTAAATACATGAATGAGCATTCATTTAGCCAGTAAAGTTTACACACTAGGCAGAGATGCCAATTTTACACACTTATGTTTCCTAAATCTGAGAATATTTTTACAAAGGAAGGTACCACTTAGGTTATTTTTTCCCTAGTGAATTCAGCATTGTTTAGGAAGTAGTAGCATTTACATATGGAATCCACAAGGAGGAGCTCTGCATTCATTTTAAATATCAGGATTGGCTGTTTCTGTCTCGAGTATGTCCGTGGAGAGTAGGACTGTCTTCAAGTATAATTAGTTCCAAGACAGAATTTTATCAGCTGAGTCTTTGGGGAGTGGTAGTATGTAAACACTTATTAAAATGTTATGGTGGGAGGGAACACAAATTCTGCATAAGTCAATTTAGATAGATGCAAATAAAATCAAAGGCTTTCTGCCCTCTGGGATTATTTGTACCTTGGTGGAAGATAAACGTCATATGCTAGATTTTCATCCATGTTAAGAGATAGCAAGGAAAGAGTAAGGACGATTTTGCAGTTTATAAGTGGCTCTGACAAAGATATAAACAGTGTAGCTCGCAGAATCTGGTGTTTCTCCCAGGGCATGTTTTGGGGGGTGAAAACATTTCTATATAACTTAATATATTAAAATATTGAGTTATATTTCTGTATATTAAGTTCTCATACCAGGAAAGCCTGAACTAAAGTGTATTACGGGATGTCTTGTACAAATATAAATAAATAAATAGCGTATTGTAAACAGATAAGACAAAACAACAGAATAGCTT
Source organism: Colobus angolensis palliatus (assembly GCF_000951035.1). Classification (NCBI taxonomy): domain Eukaryota; kingdom Metazoa; phylum Chordata; class Mammalia; order Primates; family Cercopithecidae; genus Colobus; species Colobus angolensis. The sequence goes on along the minus strand of NW_012114599.1, from coordinate 15,995,402 downwards.
ATAAGACATATATGGAATTGCACGCTGTTTTTCTACCTCTATTCTGTATCTATATAAAGCCACCTAGTCTTCTGAACTAGCTGGAGAAATAAAAAGTGTCACATAGGAGTCAGGAGTATGCTGGGTAACAGCTGATGATACTCAAAGGGTGTGACTGTGTCTTTAATCTTTCTTCTTGGTTCCCCAACCTGGCTTTGTGATAAAGATTGCATATTTTGCAAAAATTGGCCGGCTTTCACTGGCAAGGCTAAGTATTCAAGATTTCGTTGGTTATACTCAGCTGGGAAGTTTGGGAGATTTTTTTTTGTACCCCTGTGGCAAGGTTAATAGAAATGAATTGAGAAGGAGTTATATTGTTTGACCTTGGCACTTTCCAAATAAAGGGTTGGGTTAGACTCAGATGGTAAAAAAACTAGAGGTCTTTCCTGGCAAATAGCACTACTTGCTCTTCTGACATTCCTTTGCATTTTTTTTTTTTTCCCACCATCTGGCCTTATGGTGTGTATTTATTTGCTTTTAATCTGTTCCCTCCACTGAAATGTAAGCATCATCCTGCACACAGTGATTTTGCCCTGTGAGTCTGTCTCTAGAATGCAGAACTAACTGTACATGGCACAGAGGAGGTGCTCAATAATTATTCGCGAAATGAATAAATGGATGAATGTATAATGCACATGATTTTTAAAAAATTGGACTTTTTATTGAGTTCAAAATATATATAAAATTCACCATCTTTATTGTTTTAAGTATACAGTTCAACGGTAATAAATGTATTTATGTTCTTTTTAAAAAATTCCCTTAATTCCTCCCTCCTCCATACCCTTCCTAGACTTTGGTAACCACCATTCTACTCTCTGTCTTCATGAGAACCCCTTTTTCAGCTCCCACATATGACTAAGAACATGCAATGTTTGTCTCTCTGTGCTTGGCTGATTTCATTTAACATAATATTCTCCGGGTTCATCCATGTTGTCACATGGATGTACATACACCACATTTTCTTCATTCGTTCACCTGTTGCTGGGCACTTAAGTTGATTCCATATCTTGGCTATTGTGATCATGCTACAATAAACATGGGAGTGCAGATATTCCTTCAATATACTGACTTCCTCTCTTTTGAGTACATACCTGGCAGTGGAATTGCTGGTTCATGTGGTAGTTCTATTTTTAGTTTTTTGAGAAACTTCCATCCTGTTCTCCATAGTGGCTGTATTAATGTACATTTCCACCAACAATGTATGAGGATTCTCCTTCTCCACATCCTTGCCAGCATCTATTATTGCCTGTTTTTTTGTTTGTTTTTTATATAAGCCATTTTAACTGGGGTAAGATATCTCATTGCGGTTTTGATTTGCATTTGATGGTTAGTGATGTTGAACATTTTTCATATACCTGTTGGCCATTTGTATATCTTCTTTTAAGAAATGTCTGTTCAGATCTTTTGCCCGTTTTAAAATTAGATAATTTTTTTTTTGTGATTGAGTTGTTTGAGCTCCATATATACTCTGGTTATTAGTTTCTTGTCAGATGGATCATTCATAAATATCTTCTCCCATTTTGTGGGTTGTCTCTTCACTCTGTTGTTTCCTTTGCAATGCAGAAGTTTTAATTTAATATAATCCTATTTGTTTACTTTTGCTTTTGTTACCTATGCTTTTGAAGTCTTACACAAAAAATCTTTGCCCAGGCCAATGTCCTGGAGTGTTTCCCCAATGTTTTATTCTAGTAGTTTCATAGTTTCAGGTCTCAGCTTTAAGTCTTTAATCCATTTTGATTTGATTTTTGTGTATGATGAGAAATGGGGTCTAGTTTCTTTCTTCTGCATATAATTCTCCAGTTTTTCCATCACTATTGAGAAGACTATCTTTGCCCCATTGTATGTTCTTGGTGCTTTTGTTGAAGATGAACTGGCTGTAAATGCATGGATTTATGTCTGGGTTCTCTATTTTGTTCCACTGGTCTATGTGCCTGTTTTATACCAGAAACATGCTGTTTTGGTTACTTTCGCTTTATAATAAATTTTGAAGTAAAGTAGTGTGATGCCTCCAGCTTTGTTCTTTTTGCTCAGTATTGTGGCAATTCGAGGTGTTTTGTGGTTTCACATAAATTGTACAGCTTTTATTTCTATTTCTGTGAAGAATGTCATTGGTATTTTGATAGGGATAGCATTGAATCTGTAAATGGCTTTGGGTAGTATTGTCACTTGTCAATATTAATTCTTCCCCTCCCATGAGAATGGAATATCTTTCAATTTTTTTCTTCTTCATGTTAAAAATCTGTTTTATAGTTCTTACTGTATAGATCTTTTACTTTTTTCTTATATTGATTCATAGGTAATTTATCTTTTGGTAGCTGTTGGAAATCTAATTGCTTTCTTAATTTCTTTTGTAGATTGTTCACTGTTGGTGTATTTAATGCTACTGATTCTTGTATGCTGATTTTGTATCCGGCTACTTTTCTGAATTTGTTTATCAGCTCTAAGAGTTTTTTGGTAGAGTTTCTAGTATTTCTAGGTATAAGATCATATTGTCTTCAAACAAGGCTAATTTCACTTCTTTCTTTCCAATTTGGATGCCTTTTTTCTTTCTTTCTTTTATCTAATTGCTCTGGTCAGGACTTCCATTATTATGTTGAGTAACAGCGGTGAGAATGAGCACCCTTTATTCTAGCCCTTAGAAGAAGGACCTTCATTTTTCCCCATTCCTATGATGTTAGGTGTGGGTTTGTCATATGTGCTCTTTGTTATTTTGAGGTATGTTTATTCTATACTCATTTTGATGAGGGTTTTTGTCATAGAAGCATGTTAAATTATATCAAATGCTTTTTCAGCATCTATTAAAACAATCATATGGTGTTTCTTGTTGATTCTGTTAAGTGATGTATCATGTTTATTGATTTTATTGATTTACATACATTGAACTAGTCTTGCATCGATGGAACGAATCCCACTTGACCCTGGTGATTGATCTTTTTAATGTGTTATTGAATTTCGTTTGCTAGTATTTTGTTGAGGAGTTTTGTATCTATGTTCATCAGTGATATTGGCCTTTAGTTTTCTTTTCTTTCTTTTTTTCTTTTTTTTTTTTTTTTTGCCCTTATCTGGTTTTGGTATCAGAGTAATGCTGGCCTTGTAGCAAGAGTTTGGCAATATTCTCTCCTCTTCAGATTTTTTGAAGATTTTGAGTAGGATTGGTATCAGTTCTTCTTTAAATGTTTGGTAACATTTGGCAGTGAAGCCATCAGGCCCTGGGATTTTCTTTGATGGAAGATTTTAATTGTGACTTCAATCTCATTATTCATTATTGGGTTGTTGAAGATTGCTTGACTGTATATGAGTGGGTATGTTTTTGGTCCCTTTCTGTTTCATTAACCTATCTGTCTTTATGCCAGTAACATACTGTTTTGATTACTGTAGCTTTATAATATATTTTGAAATTAGTGCATATGATGCCTCCAACTTTGTTCTTCATTCTCAGGATTCACTTGGCTATTCATTGTATTTTGTGGTTCCACATGAATTTTAGAATACCTTTTTTTGCCGGGTGTGGTGGCTCACACCTGTAATCCCAGCACTTTGGGAGGTTGAGGCCAGCAGATCATGAGGTCAGGAGATAAAGACCATCCTGGCTAATGCAGTGAAATCCTGTCTCTACTAAAAAATTAGCCAGGCATGGTGGTGGGCACCTGTAGTCCCAGCTACTATGGACGCTGAGGCAGGAGAATGGCATGAACCCAGGAGGCAGAGCTTGCAGCGAGCCGAGATTGCGCCACTGCACTCCAGCCTGGGCAACAGAGTGAGACTCTGTCTCAAAAAAAAAAAAGAATATCTTTTTCTGTTTCTGTAAAAATGCTACAGGAATTTTGATAGAAATTGCATTGAGTCTTTGGAAAGCTTTGGGAAATAGAGACATTTAAAAAATTCTAAAGGTTCCAATTAATGAACACAGGATATCCTTCCATTTATTTGTGTCTTCTTTAATTTCTTCCATCAGTATTTTTTAGTTTTTGGTTTACAAATCTTCAACCTGTTTCACTAAACTTATTTCTAAGTACTTTATTCTTTTTGATGCTATTGTAAATGAGATTGTTTTCCTAATTTCTTTTTCAGATAGTTCATTGTTAGTGAATAGACACACAACAACTGATTTTTGTATGTTGGTTTTGTATCCTGCAACTTTACTGAATTCATTTATGAGTTCTAACAAAATTTTATGTAGTCTTTAGGATTTTCTAGATAAAAGAATATCCCATCTGCAATAGGGACAATTTTATTCCTCCATTCTGATTTGTATACCTTTTATTATTTTTTTCCAGTTGCTTTGTCTAGACCTTCCAGTAATAAGTGGTAAGTATGGGCATTCTTGCATTGTTCCTTATCATGAAGAAAGAGCTTTCAGGTTTTCACTGTTGAATATAATGTTAGCCATGGTCTTGTCATATATGGCCTTTATTACATTTGAGGCCCTTTTTTCTGTTCCTAGTTTGTTGAGGCTTTTCTTTTTGTAATCAATAAAAGATATCAGATTTTGTCAAATGTTTATTCTGCACCTATTAAGATTATTGTGTAACTTTCATTCCTTACTCTGTGATTATGGTGTATCACATTAACTAATTTTCGTATGTTGAGTCATCCTTGCATTTCATGGATAAATCTCACTTGGTCATAGTGTATGATCCTTTTGATGTTCTGATGGATTTGGCTTGTTAGTATTTTGTTGAGGATTTTTGCAACTATAACCATCAGGGATATTGATCTGCAGTTTTATTTTCTTGGGATATTTTTGTCTGACTTTGCTATCAAAGTAATAATGGCCTCTTAAGGTGAATTTAGAAGTGTTCCCTCCTCTTCAATTTTTTGGAAGAATTTTGGAAGAATTGACATTAATTCTTCTTTAAATGTTTGATAGAATTCACCAGTAAAGGCATTTGGTCCTGGCCTGTTTTTGTTGGTAGATTATTGATTACTGTTTAATTTCCATGTTAGTTACAAGTCTGTTCTCTTTGTACTTCTTTAAGATTAAGTCTTAGGTTAGGTTAGGTAAGGTGTGTTTTTAGAAATTTATACTTTTTTTCTAGGTTATCCAGTTTGCTAGCAGGTAATTGTTGATAGTAGTCTCTTATGATCCTTTCCATTTTGTGGCATCAGTTGTAATGTCTCCTCCTTTGTTCCCGATTTTTTTTAAATTTATTTTTATTTATTTATTTATTTATTTTGAGACGGAGTCTCGCTCTGTCGCCCAGGCTGGAGTGCAGTGGCGCGATCTCCGCTCACTGCAAGCTCCGCCTCCCGGGTTTACGCCATTCTCCTGCCTCAGCCTCCCGAGTAGCTGGGACTACAGGCGCCCGCCATCTCGCCCGGCTAGTTTTTTGTATTTTTTAGTAGAGATGGGGTTTCACCGTGTAGCTCAGGATGGTCTCGATCTCCTGACCTCGTGATCCACCCATCTCGGCCTCCCAAAGTGCTGTGATTACAGGCTTGAGCCACCGCGCCCGGCCGAGATATTTCTTCTTTTTAAATGTAGTTGTTTATTGCAACAAACTTCCCTCTTAGTACAACTTTTCTGAATTTCATAACATTGGGTATGTTGTATTTTTGTTTGCATTTCTCTTGAAGTATTTCGTAATTTTAAAAAATTTTTCTTTGTCCAAATGACTGTTCAAGAGTGTGTTTTTAGTTTCCAAATATTTTTGGGGTCTTGTTTTTAAATTAATTTAGTCATTTTGTGTATTTTTATTGAGAAGTTTAATCTATCTACATTTAAAATAATTATGAAAGGGAAGGGTTTGGTTTTGCTTTTGTTTGTTTTCTGTTAATCTTATGGTTCTTTGGTCTGTCTTTTTATCTTTTGTTGTCTTCCTTTGTGTCATGTTGAATTTTGTATTGAAATGCTTTTATTGTATTCTTTTCCTTTGTGTAACTTCTATAGACTTTGTGGTTACCTTGGGGTAACCACAGTCTATTTTAAGCTAATAACATTCTATTAGTTATAACAGTCTATTTTAAGCTAATAACAAATTCAATTGCATATAAAAATTCTACACTTTAATGTCTCCCTCCTCATTTTATTTTATTGTAGTTATAATTTACATCTATTCACATTGTGCATCTTTTAACATAATTCTAGTTATACATATATTAAACAGTTTTGTCTTTTAACTTGTATAGTAGAATTAGACATGATTTACCTGCCACCATTACAGTAATACAGTATTCTTTATTTGTCTATATCCCTACCAAAGAGTCTTATTTTTTGTTATGCTATATATTGCTGTTTAGTATTCTTACATTTTAACTTGAAGAACTCCCATTAGAATTTCTTGCAAGGCAGTCTATTGGTGATAAACATTTACAGATTCTGTTTGCCTAAGAAAGTCTTCATCTCTCCTTTTTTTTTTTCTTTGAGACAAGGTCTCGCTTTGTTGCCAGGGTGGAGTGCAGTGGCACAATCTTGGCTCACTGTAACCTCCGCCTCCCAGGTTGAAGCAATTCTCCCACCTCAGCCTTCCGAGTAGCTGGGATATTACAGGTGCACAACACCATGCCTGGCTAATTTTTGTATTTTTAGTAGAGATGGGGTTTCACCCTGTTAACCAGACTAATCACAAACTCCTGACCTCAAGCGATCTGCTCACCTTGGCCTCCCAAAGTGCTGAGATTATAGGCATGAGCCACTGTGCCCAGCCTCTCCTTCATTTTTGAATTATAGTTTTGCTTTGTATAGTATTCTTGGTTGGCAGATGGTATTTATTTATTTATTTATGAGATGCTGTCTTGCTATATTGCCCAGGTTGGTCTTTAACTCCTGGGCTTAAACAATTCTCCCACCTAGGTCTCCCATGTAACTGGGACTACAGGTGTGTGCTATTGCACCCAGCTGGCAGGTTTTCTTTTTTTAACACTTCGAATACATTACTCCACCTTTGTCTGGCTTGCAAGGTTTCTATGAAAAAGCCATGGATAGTCTTTTGGGAATTTCCTAGTATGTGACAAGATATTTTGTCTTGCTGCTTTCAAAAATTTCTCTTTGTCTTAGACTTTTAACAATTTGATTACAAAATGATTGGTGTGAAGTTTTTGGGTTTCTCTTATTTGGTGTCCTTTGGGGTCCTTGGATCTGGGTGCTCATTTCTTCCTCAGATTTGGGTAGTATTCAACCATTATTTTTTAAATACACTTTCTCTGTTCTCCTTAAATTTCCATAATATGTATATTAGTCTGCTTGATGCTATACTACAAGTGCCTTAAGTTTTCTTTACTCTTTTAAATTCATTTTTCCTTCTCTTTTTGATATTTATTTTAGGTTCAAGGATACATGTGCAAGTTTTTTATATAGGTGAACTCATGTTAGAAGGTTTGATATACAGATTATTTGGTCACCCAAGTACTAAGTCTATTAACCAAAAGTTATATTTTCTGCTCCTCTCCCTCTTTCCAACATCCATCCTCAAGTAGGCCCCAGTATCTGTTGTTCCCCTCTTTGTGTCCATGTGTTCTCATAATTTAGCTCCCACATATAAATGAGAACATGCAGTATTTGGTTTTCTGTTCCAGTCATTAGTTTGCTGAGGATGATGGCCTCCAACTCCATCCATATTCCTGCAAAATACATTATCTCATTCTTTTTTATGGCTGCATAGTATTGCGTGGTGTATATGTACCATAGTTTCTTTATCCAATCTGTTATTGATGGGCATTTAGGTTAATTCCATTTCTTTGCTATTGTGAATAGTGCTACAGTGAATATTCAAATGCATGTGTCTTTATGGTAGAATGATTTATATTCCTCTGGGTGTATACCCAGTAATCAGATTTCTGGGTCAAATGGTAGTTCTGTTTTTAGCTCTTCGAGGATTTGCCACACTGCTTTTCACAATGATTGAACTAATTTATACTCCCAAGAACAGTGTGTGGGTGTTCCTTTTTCTCTGCAACCTCACCAGCATCTGTTATTTTTTGACATTCTAGTAATAACCATTCTGATTGGTGTGAGATGGTATCTCATTGTGGTTTTGATTTGTGTTTCTCTAATGATCAGTGACATTGAACTTTTTCTTTCATATGCTTGCTGACCACATGTATGTTTTCTTTAGAAAACTGTCTGTTCATGTCTTTTGCCTACTTCTTAATGCGTTTATTTGTTTTTCTTTTGTAAATTTGCTTAAGTTCCTCATAGATGCTGGATAGATGCTGATCTTTGTTGGATGCATAGTTTGCAAGTATTTTTTCCCATTCTGTAGGCTATCTATGCTGTTGATAGTTTACTTTGTTGTGCAGAAGCTTTTACGTTGTTTTTGTGTGTGTGTGTTTGTTTGTTTGAGATGAAGTTTCACTCTTGTTACCCAGGCTGGAGTGCAAGGTCACGATCTTGGCTCACTGCAACCTCCACCTCCTGAGTTCAAATGATTCTCCTGCCTCAGCCTCCTGAGCAGCTGGGATTACAGGCATGTGCCACCATACCCAGCTAATTTTGTATTTTTGGTAGAGACAGGTTTCTCCGTGTTGATCAGGCTGGTCCTGAACTCCTGACCTTGTGATCCACCCACCTCTGCCTCCCAAAGTGTTGGGATTACAGGTGTGAGCCACCATGCATGGCCAGGTTTTAAGTTTAATTAGATCACATTTGTCAATGTTTGCTTTTGTTACGATTGGTTTTGGCATCTTCATCAAAAAATGTTTGCCTGTCTTTATGTTCAGGATGGTATTGCCTTGGTTGGCTTCCAGGGTTTTTATAGTTTTGGGTTTTACATTTAAGTCTTTAATCTATCTTGAGTTGATTTTTGTATATGATGTAAGGAAGGGTTACAGTTTCAATCTTCTGCATATGGTTGTTGTCCCAGCACTATTTATTGAATAGAGAGTCCTTTCCTCATTGCTTATTTTTGTCAGTTTTGTCAAAATCTAGATGGTTGTACATGTTTGGCTTTATTTCTGGGCTCTCTATTCTGTTCCACTGATGCATGTGTCTGTATTGTACCAGTACCATGGTGTTTTGGTTACTGTAACCCTATAGTACAGCATGAAGTCAGGTAATGTGATGCCTCCAGCTTTCTTCTTTTTGCTTAGGATTGCCTTGGCTATCCTTTTATGGTTCTATATGAATTTTTAAATAGTTTTTCTAGTTCTGTGAAGAATGTCATTGGTAGTTTGATAAGAATAGCATTGAATCTGTAAATTGTTTTGGGCAGTATGGCCATTTTAATGATATTGATTCTTCCTGTCCATGAGCATGACATGTTTTTCCATTTGTTTATGTCTTCTCTGATTTCTCTGAGCAGTATTTTATAATTCGTATTGTAGAGCTCTTTTACCTCTCTGATTAGCTGTATTTCTAGGTATTTTATTCTTTTTGTGGCAATTTTGAATGGGATTGTGTTCCTGATTTGGTCCTCGGCTTGGGTGTTATTGATGTATAGGAATGCTAGTGATTTTTGTCCGTTGATTTTTTTATCCTGAAACTTTGCTGAAGTTGCTTATCAGCTGAAGGAGGTTTGGGTCGAGACTATGGGGTTTTCTAGATATAGAATTATGTCATCTGCAAACAGGGATATTTTGACTTCCTCTCTTCCTATTTGGACATACTTTATTTCTTTCTCTTGCCTGATTTCTCTGGCCAGGACTTCTAATACTATGTTGAATAGGAGTGGTGAGAGAGGGCATCCTTGTCATGCGCTGATATTCTAGGGGAATGCTTCCAGCTTTTCCCCATTCAGTGTAATGGTGGCTATGAGTGTGTCATAGATGACTGTTATTATTTTGCAGTATGTTCCTTCAATACCTAGATTATTGAGATTTTTTAACATAAAGGGATGTTGAATTTCATTAAAAGCCTTTTCCGCATCTATTGGATAATCATGTAGTTTTTGTCTTTAGTTCTTTTTATCTATTTATTAATTTGCATACGTTGAAACAGTCTTGCATCACAGGAGTGAAGTCTACTTGATCACAGTTGTATCAGTCTGTTTTTATGCTGCTGATAAGGACATACCCGAGACTGGGAAGAGGTTTAATTGGACTTACAGATCCACATGGCTGGGGAGGCCTCAGAATCATGGTGGGAGGTGAAAAGCACTTCTTACATGGTGGCAGCAAGAGAAAATGAGGAAGAAGTAAAAACGGAAACCCCTGATAAATCCATCAGATCTCAAGAGGCTTATTCGCTATCACGAGAATAGCATGAGAAAGACCGTCCCGAATGATTTAATTACCTCCCCATGGGTCTCTCCCACAACATGTGAAAATTCTGGGAGATACAATTCAAGTTGAGATTTTGGTGGGGACACAGCCAAACGATATCATTCCACCCCTGGACCCACCAAATCTCATGTCCTCATATTTCAAAACCAATCATGCCTTTCCAACAGTCACCCAAAGTCTTAACTCATTTCTGCATTAACCCAAAAGTCCATAGTCCAAAGTCTCATCTGAGACAAGGCAAGTCCCTTCTGCCTGTGAGACTGTGAAATCGAAAGCAAGTTAATTACTTCTTAGATACAATGGGGGTACAGGTATTAGGTAAATACAGCCGTTCCAAATGGGAGAAATTGGTCAAAACAAAGGGATTATAGGCCCCATGCAAGTCCAAAGTCCAGCAGAGCAGAGCAGTCAAATTTTAGAGCTCCAAAATGATCTTTGACTCAGGTCTTACATCCAGGTCATGCTGATGCAAAAAGTGGGCTCCCATGGTCTTGGGCAGCTCCGCCCTTGTGGCTTTGCAGGGTACAACCTCCCTCCTGGCTGCTTTCATGGGTTGGCATTGAGTGTCTGCGGCTTTTCCAGTTGTACAGTGCAGTCAGTGGAGCTACCATTCTGGGTTCTGGAAGATGGTGGCCCTCTTCTCACAGTTCCACTAAGCAGTGCCCCAGTAGGGACTCTGTGTGGGGACTCTGGCCCCACATTTCCCTTCCACACTGCCCTAACAGAGGTTCTTCACAAGGTCCCTGCCCCTGCAGCAAATTTCTACCAGGGCATCCAGGTGTTTCCATACATCTTCTGAAACCTAGGGAGAGGTTCCCAAATATCAATTATTGACTTGTGTGTACCCATAGGCTCAACACCACTTGGAAGCTGCCAAGGCTTGGGGCTCCCACCCTCTGAAGCCACAGCCCGAGCTCCATGTCAGACCCTTTCAGCCATGGCTGGAGCAGCTGAGACACAGAGCACCAAGTCCCTAGGCTGCACACAGCACTAGAACCCTGGGCCTGGTCCATGAAACCATTTTTTCTTCCTGGGCTTCCAGGCCTGTTATGGTGGGAGCTACCATGAAGGTCTCTGACATGGCTTGGAGACATTTTTCCCGTGGTCTTGGGGATTAACATTAGGCTCCTTGCTGCTTATACAAATTTCTGCAGTCAGCTTGAATTTCTCCTCAAAAAATGGGTTTTTCTTTTCTACTGCATCAAGCTGCAAATTTTCTGAACTTTCATGTTCTGTTTCCCTTTTAAAATGGAATGCTTTTAACAGCACCCAAGTCACCTTTTGAACGCTTTGCTGCTTAGAAATTTCTTCCACTAGATACCCTAAATCATCTCTCTCAAGTTCAGAGTTCCACAAATTTCTAGGGCAGAGGCAAAATGCTGCCAGTCTCTTTGCTAAAACATAACAAGAGTCATCCTTGCTCCAGTTCCCAACAAGTTCCTCATCTCCATCTGAGACCATATCAGCCTGGACCTTATTGTTCATATCACTATGAACATTTTTGTTAAAGCCATTCAACAAGTCTCTAGGAGGTTCCAAACTTTCCCACATTTTCCTGTTTTCTTCTGAGCCCCCCAAACTGTTCCATCTTCTGCCTGTTACCCAATTCCAAAGTTGCTTCCACGTTTTTGGGTATCTCTCACCAATGCCCCTGGTACCAATTTACTGTATTAATCTGTCTTCACGCTGCTGATAAAGACATACCTGAGACTGGGAAGAAAAAGAAGTTTAATTGGACTTACAGTTCCACATGGCTGGGGAGGCCTCAGTATCATGGTGGGAGGTGAAAGATACTTCTTACATGGTGGCAGCAAGAGAAAATGAGGAAGAAGCAAAAGTGGAAACTCCTGATAAACCCATCAGATCTCATGAGACTTACTGACTATCACAAGAGTAGCACAGGAAAGACCAACTTCCATGATTCAATTACCTTTCCCTGGGTCTCTCGCACAACATGTGGAAATTCTGGGGGATACAATTCAAACTGAGATCTGGGTGGGCACACAACTAAACCATATCAACAGTGGATATGCTTTTTGATGTGTTGCTAAATTCTGTTTACAAGTATTTTGTTGAGGATTATTGCATCAATGTTTATCAAGGATATTGTCCTGAAGTTTTCTGTATTTGTTGTGTCTCTGCCAGATTTTGGTATCAGAATAATGCCGGCCTCATAGAATGAGTTGGGGAGGAGTCCCTCCTCCTCAATTTTTTGGAATAGTTTCAGTAGGAGTGGTACCAACTCTTCTTTGTACATCTAATAGAAATCAGCTGTGAATCCATCTGTCCTGGGCTTTCTTTTTTTGTTTGGTAAGCTATTTATTACTGTCTCAATTTTGGAGCTCATTTTCGGTCTGTTCAAGAATCAGTTTCTTCCTGGGTCACTCTTGGGAGGGTGTATGTGTCCAGGAATTTATCCTTCTCTTCTACATTTTCTAGTTTGTGTGCATAGAGGTGTTCATAGTAGTTTCTGATAGTTGTTAAATTCCTTCTTCTTTTTGTTCCTTTGACTAAGCTATTTCCAATTACCTGTATGTGAGTTTGCTACCATGTCTTCTGCTTGATCTAATCTGATGTTGAACCCTTCTAGTAAAATTTTTAGTTCAGTTTTTGTGTTCTTCAGTTACACGATTTCTTTTTTTACTCTGAGAGAAGCTGGGGCTAGGTAGTCTCTTTCAGATCATATAGCACTGAGTCAGGGTTAGGGATTCTGTTGAGAGGGTGTCCCAAACCTCCCTACCAACTTTAGAGTCTGGTTTTGCATTTACGTGGGGTACAGCAGCCTTTCAATTAGTTTTTGAATTTTTCAGAAAGGGAATTTGTAAACTTTTCAGAAAGCGAATTTGTTTCTGAGTCAGTATGTTTGTTGCAGGAAGGAGGGTGTAGGGTTCCCTACTATGCCATCTTGCTGATGTCCCCTCCTCTATAAATATTTTTTGTTGTCATCTTTTATGTCTTTTTCATCTTAACATTATTCTGGTTCTCTTATGTCATTATAGTCACCTAAAATGCCAATAAGCAAATAAAATGTTTTGTATTTTATTTGTAGGTACACATTATTTAAATAATGTCTGGTTCTAAAGATCTTACTTATCCGCAGGTAAATATTTCTTCAGCTTTCTTAGGTACCAGGAAAAACGTTCATATTATAAGTGAAATTTCACTGTACCAATCAACATTTAATAAAGACTTTTCATCTTTGTGCCACTGCTTTCAGAAATGTCCTCCTTGGGCCTGGAGTTTTTTCCTTTTTTAGTGACTTCATAAGTACTTTCTGAGAGTATTTGAGGGAATGTCATCTTTAGAAACTAAATGCATGCATTTTAATTAGTGTTATCTAAAATATATATTGAAGAATGATTAACTTACCATGACTATATTTGAAAATCAGACAAAAGGTCATGCTTAGAGATTAGGGAGAGAAACAAGCCAACGGTTTTTTTTTTTTTTCTTTTTTGAGGGGGAGGGTCCACAAATGTCCCGAATCAACATCCTAAGATTTTTGTGTAAGTGTTAAAACACAGAACAAATGTTTCTTATTTCCCACTGCCACTATCCTCCCTCTACATTGAGATTTTAGTTTGCTTGATGAGAGAAACTCTAACTTATATTTTCCTTTGTGTACTATCTAGCAGAGTATTGCACACCTTACAGTGTTCAAATAAATTTATGATTTGAAATTTTGAAAAGTAATACATCGGCTATAAATGGAAAAAAACTGTGAATAAGTAGAAGACCTAATGACATATAAGCCATATATTTAGCAGATAGAAGCACAAATGGAAAGGATAGTTAATGATATTTTCTATGAACATCTTAAAGTTGTATAAATGATTGTAATAAGCAATCATTAGCCATGTTTTATATTGTTCATCCAAGATATCTTTAATTTTAACATGTAGTTAGGTTTAACTACAGAGCTGGTATCTGTTTCCTCCTGGCAGCTATAGTCATGTATTCATCTAGGTAAAGATTCAGAATGCTAAGATAGCATCATTTTGCTTCATTTATATTCCTTAATGATGATCATACCATATTTCCTCAACTGATTAAAAAAAGGCAGGTTCTTTGTTGTGTCTTGAAAGGTGATGTGGAATGAACTCAGCCTGCCTTTGTTTGTCCATATCACTTGCCATATTAGTCTTAGTGAATAATCAAATGTCAAGAAAGGCTGTCTTTTCTAGCTCTTGGTGGTGCTCACACACAGAGAAACACAGTGTTTTATACTGTACAAGTTTAAGAGGAGAGTATGTAGAATACAGCTTCATAAAAATAAGGTTATACAAGTATGCAATAAATTAAACAATGCTGTCATGGATGTGATAAGATATAGTTAGGCAACATCGAACTGTTAGGCTTACTGCTATAGTTTATTTTTTAAATGATGCAAAATGTAAAATACCCAAATTTCATGTCATTGGAATCTATCTTATTATAATTTTGCCCTCAATTTCATCATGTCTTTAGGTGTGTTACAGTTTAACCCTACACATGCTTACTATTTATGTTATATATATTATGTATAATTATAGATACAATGTTTGATCCAATTACAGTTTTGGGCTGATAACAGAAAATCAGTAATGCAAACAAAACTGTCATTAAAAAAATCCCAAGTCTATAGCAAAGAAAGACTATCTGAATTTAGCTTTTCCTTCTTTCTTTTCTCTCTATATTTACTTTCTCATTGCTGAGAAAAAAGAATGATAAAAAATGAGTGTGTTTGACTTGCTCTTTCCATACCTGTTACAGTAAAACTTTTTAAAGCCCAAAATGTCAGAGATCTGCTAAGGGGTAGCAGGGCTTGATACTTCCTATGCCAAAGAGAATAGGAGAGGGCATGGTGATGTAACTTAAGATCAGGAAGAAGACAGATGCTCCTTTAATAGAATATGATCTAAGATTGTAATTCCAGAATAGTGGAGTAATAACCCTGGAAAATCTACTTCTCTACAGAAGCAATGAGGATGTTGGCAAAAATGGTCAAAATCAACACTTTCAGAAATTTGGAAATTAATTAGGATGTGAACATTTGATGAGCATTTATTCAAGAAAAATGACTAAATCTTGGTAAAACAGTGAGCTTTGTGGTATTTTAACTTGCTCTATTCTCAGCCTCTTTTCACTTGAAGATAGATCAATTGAGGTTTTCTAGTTTGACAAAAAGAACAAAAGAACAACGAGCCTCAGAGACAGAAGGACACCATGAAGTATGTCAACAAATGCATAATGGGATTCCCAGATGGAGGGGAGAAAGTGAAAGAGGGTGAAAGAATGTTTGAGGAAATAACATTCAAAGCTTCCCATATTAGCTGAAAATAATTAATCTACACATTTCATACGGTTTGGCTCTGTGTCCCCACCGAAATCTCATCTTTAGCTCCTGTAATTCCTACATGTTGTGGGAGGGACCCAGTGGGGGATGATCGAATCATAGGGGCAGGTCTTTCCCATGCTGTCTCATTATAGTGAATGGATCTCACAAGTTCTGATAAGGTTAAAAACGGGAGTTTTCCTACACAGGCTCTCTTTTTGCCTGCTGTCATACATGTAAGATGTGACTTTCTGCTCCTTGTCTTCCACCATGATTGTGAGGCTTCGTCAGCCACGCGAAACTGAGTTCTCCATTAAACTTCTTTCCTTTGTAAACTTCCCAGTCTTGGGTATGTCTTTATCAGCAGTGTGAAAATTGACTAATATAACATTTGAAAAGCTTAACAAACTCCAAGTAAAATAAACTCAAAGAGATACATATCTAGACACATCCTAATCAAACTGTTGAGGGATAAGCAAGAAGACAGAATATAGAAAGAAGAGAGAACCAACTCATCACATAAAAAAATTTTCAATTTGGTTAACAGTTAATTTCTCAGTAGAAACCAGGGAGGCCAGAAGGCAGAGGTTTAATGTATTCAAAGCACTGGAATTAAAAGACTATCAACCAATAATACAATATTTGACAAAACTATCCTTTCAAAATGAAGAAATAGGCATTCTAAGAATAAATAAAAATGGAGAGAGTTTGTTGCTAGCAGACCTGCCCTACTAAAAATACTAAAGGGAGTCTTTCAATTGAAATGAAAGGACATTGCAGAGTAACTTGAATCCGTACGAAGAAATAAAAAGCACCAGTAAAATAAATAATAAATATCAGAGTAGAAATAAATAAATAGAAAACAGATAAGCAATACAGAAATTAATGAAAATGAAGTCTGATTTTTTTTATGCAATCAAGAAAATTGACAACCTTTAGCTGGATTGCTCAAGATAAAAAGAAAATTTAAATTACTAAAATCAGAAATGAAAGACAGGAAATCACTTTGATCTGAAGGAAATACATAAGATTATAAGGGAATACACAAATGACCATATAACAAAAAATAGGTAACTTGGATACAATGAACAAAATTCCAAAAAGTCACAATCCACTGAACTGACTCAAGAAGAAATTGAAAACTAGAAAAGACATATAATAAGTAAAGAAATTGGATATGTCATTTTAAAACTTGCCATAAAGAAAAGCTTGCTGGAGCTCTCTCCATATTGCTTCACTGGTGAATTCTATCAAATGCTGAAAAAAAAGAATGAATACTACTCCTTCACAAATTCTTCCCAAATTTGTGAAAAAATAGTCCCTCCCAAAAACATTCACATCTGAATTCCTGGAACCTGTAAATATTACCTCACATGGCAGTCTTTGAGGTGTTATTAAGTCAACCATCTTGACATGGAGAGATGATCCTGGATTATTTGCATGGCCTTAAATGCAATCGTAAGTGTCTTCATAAAAGAGAGCAGAAACAGACAGAAGAGAAAAGGTAATACGACCATGGAGGCAGAGATTTGAATGATGCAGTCACAAGAGAAAAAGGAAAATGTTGGCAGCCACCATAAGCTGGAAGAGGCAGCAGCAGATGGATTCTCCTCTAGAGTCTCTAGAGCAAGCATGGCCCTGTTAACATCTTGATTCGGCCCAGTAACACTGATTTTGTACTTTTGTCTTTTTTTTTTTTTTTACTTTTTAGGATGGGTCTGTGTTGCTCAGGCTGGAGTCCAGTGGCTATTCACAAGTGTGATCATTGCTCACCACAGCCTCAAACTCCTGGGCTCAAGCAATCTTCCTGCCTCAGCCACCCTTGTAGCTATGACTATAGGCGTGCACCACCATTCCTGGCAAACGTTATATTTTGATGGCAAAGTGATGAATGATTCCCCCTACAGCTGGGAACAGCATAGGTATGTCTGCTGTTGTCACTTTAATTCAGCATTGGACTCTCAGTTATAGACAGGGTAATTGGCAAGAAGAATAAATGAAAGGCATCAGATTGAAAAGGAAGAAGTAAAACTCTCCCTATTCACAGAAGGCATGTATACATAATCTTAAAGAATCCACTAAAATACTATCATAATTTCGAGCCAAGAAGGTGGACTAGACACAGCCAGCAAAAACATCTGCCACCGAGAGACTAGGGCATTGGGAAGACTGGCACACTCTAAGCAGATCTTTGAAGGGAATGCATTGAGCCTGGACAGAGGGAGGATGCAGACACTGGGCTGAAGGAGGAGGAAGCTGGGAACACTGCATGGAGCTACTGAGCACCGAGATTCGTTCTGGGCTCTCATCAACTTCTGGGGAAGGGGTTAGTTGAATAGTTGAGGAACGGCCAACTCTTGCCACAGACTTCTGGAATTCAGGTGGTAGGAAACCCCATAACCCCCATGGACACTTGAGCAGGCAAAGAGAGCTGCTTAAAGAGGTGGTAGGAGCAGGACTCCAGGCTGCGTGGAGCCCAGAGGGTTTGGTGAGGGAATGTCTGCAGTGGAACATGGACGCCCATCTTCCAAGGCTTGCCATGCTCCTCTAGGACACTTTGGCCACAGGGTGACTGTCTGACCTAGAGAGAGCAGGACAAGCTCTCTGGTGAGATAAGTCCAGTCCTATCTGAGTGCCCAGGTTATTCTCAGGGCCCTAGCCTGGTCATGCCCGCAGAAAGCCCAGCCTCAGCTGCCCAACCAGGGTGCTTCCTGGGTGCCCTCATTATAGCTCTTTGGCTGGAAGACTCTGCCTGATAATCAGAGAGCTCCAGCAGAGCAATCCCCACTAACATGCACCAGCCCACCTGCACCCTCCTCCCACTGCAGCCTCCACTGTGCTGCTTTGCCAGCACATGCTTGTCCATGGCCACCCCCTTACTGCTTTGCTGGAGCATGAACACAGGCTGACCTCTTCTTCCCTCCTCCACTGACAAACACGTGCACTTGCACTCTGTTGTGCCACTGCTGCTGGCATGAATGCAACCTGCTGACATTCCACTGACACACGGGCACTCATGGATGTCAGCAACTCCATGGCTGCACCAGCAACTCCACACCACTGCTGTTGGTGTAAATGAGTGCACAGACACCAGTGTCCCTGCCCACTGCCCTTGCAATGACACCACCACTAGTGTAAATGCACACACAGGTGCCAGCAGTCCTGCTGTCCTATACCAACACTATCACTGGCTTGAATGAGGTCATGGATGATGGCAATCTGTTACCAATCAACACTGCCACACTGCTGCCTCTGTGAACATGTGCACAGAGGCCAGCAGCCTTGCACCCACCAGTGCCTTGCCGAGAATGCCACCACTGCCATTGCAAGTGCAAGTATGGACACCAGCAATCACTTCCACCTGTGCTCAGTCACTGGTGCAAGCACATGCAGGAACACTACAGTCCTGCTTCTGCTGGTTCCCCATCCCTGGCAATGCACATGCACCCTGCCATGCTGCCACGACTGTGGGCACATGTGAGTGTGCATGGATGCCAGTGCCACCACCCTGATGAAGTGCTTTGGCTGGCACCACCCATCATAGTATTGTGGCTAGCAGACCAGGAACACCTGAGCCCCTCCAGTGTAGCAGGTTACTAACGATGAGGGGCCACAGAACAAATCTGGAGGCCTGGTATGAGCCCACAGAGTTAGAGCACACAGACCAGGAGTGCTGAGCTGGACCTTGGCCTACTAAAATCTTCCAGAAATGAACCCAGTCAACTGAACCCACCTTATACCACAATCAAACTTCCAAGGGCATCAAAGAAGATAAAAGCCAAAAACAACCCATCCAAAGGACAGCAACTTTGAAGACTGAAGGAACATAATACAATACAGATGACAAAGAATCAGTGCAAGAACTCTAATAACTCCAAAAGCCAGAGTGCCTTCTTGTCTCTGAACAACCATGCAAATTTTCCAGCAATGGTTTTTAATGAGGATGAAATGGTTGAAATGGCAGAAATAGAGTTCAGAATATGGACAGGAACAAAGGGCATCTACATTCAGGAGAAAGTTGAAACCCAATCCAAGGAACCTAAGGAATGATACAGGTGATGAAAGATGAAATGGTCATTTTAAGAAAGAACCAAACTGACATAATCGAGCTGAAAAGCTCACTTCAAAAATTTCATAATATGGGCAGGGTGCAGTGGCTCACACCTGTAATCCCAGCACTCTGTAATCCCAGGGTGGGTAAATCACAAGGTAAGGAGACCGAGACTATCCTGGCTAACATGGTGGAAACCCATCTCTACTAAAAGTACAAAAAATTAGCCGGGCATGGTGGTGGGCTCCTGTAGTCCCAGCTACTCAGGAGGCTGAGGCAGGAGAATGGCGTGAACCAGGGAGGCAGAGCTTGCAGTGGGCAAGATCATGCCACTGCACTCCAGCCTGGGTGACAGAGTGAGACTACGTCTCAAAAAAAAAAAAAAAAAAAATTCATCATGCAATTGCAAATACTAATAGCAGAATCAACCAAGCTGAGGAAAGAATCTTGGAGCTTGAAGACCAGTTGTTCGAAACAACTCAGTCAGACAAAAATACAGAAAAAAACCATAAAGTAGAATGAATAAAATCTCTAAGAAATATGGGATTTTGTAAAGAGATCAAATCTATGATTCATTGCTGTCCCTGAAAGAGAAAGAGAGAAAGCAAGCAACTTGGTAAACATATTTCAGGATCTCGTCCATGAAAATTTCCCCAACCTTGCTTGAGAGGCCAACATTCAAATTCAGCAAATGCAGAGAAACCCTGGGAGATACTATACAAGATGACCCTCCCCAAGACACATAGTTACTAGATTCTCCAAGATTGATGTGAAAGAAAAAATGTTAAAGGCAGCTAGAGAGAAGGGGCAAGTCACATACAAAGGGAACTCCATCATGCTAACAGTGGACCTTTCAACAGAAATCCTGCAATCCCAAAGAGAGTAGGGGCCTATATTCAACATTCTTAAAGGAAATAAATTCATCTGAAGAATTTCATTTCCAGCCAAAGTAAACTTTATAAGTGAGAGAGAAATAAGATCCTTTTCAGACAAGCAAATGCTAAGGGAATTTGTTACCACCAGACCAAATATGCCATCAAATCTATGTAACAATCAGCTAATAACATGAAGACAGGATCAAATCTGCACATATCAGTATTAACCTTGAATGTAAACAGGCTAAATACCCCAATTAAAGTGGGAAGTTGGATAAAGAAGCAAGACACAACTGTATGATGTCGCACATACAATAACACCCACAGGCTCAAAGTAAAGGGATGGAGAAAAATCTACCAAGTAAACAGAAATCAGAAAAGAGCAGAGGTTGCTTTTCTAATTTCAGACAAAATAGATTTTTAAACCAATCACAGTCAAAAAAGACAAAGAAGGGTACTACATAGTGGTAAAAGGTTCAATTCAAAAAGAAGACCTAACTATCCTAAATATATATGTACCCGACACAGGAGCATCCAGATTCGTAAAGCAAGTTCTTAGAGACCTACAAAGAAACTTATACAACCACACGATAATAGTAGGAGATTTCAACACCCCACAGACAGTATTATACAGATTATCAAGGCAGAAAACCAACAGAGATATTTGGGACCTAAACTTGACACTTGACAAAATGGGCCTAATAGACATCTAGAGAACCCTCCACCCCAAAACAATAGCACATACATTCTTCTCATTGCACATGGAATATCTGTACAATTGTCCACAAATCAGCCATAAAACAAACCTCAGCAAATGAAAAAAAAAATCATACCAAACATACTCTTGGACCACAGCACAATAAAAATAGAAATCAATACTAGGAAAATTGCTCAAACCCCTACAATTACATGGAAATTAAACAACCTCCTCCTGAATGACTTTTGGGCAAACAAAGAAATTAAGGTGGAAATCAAGAAATACTTTGAAACAAGTGAGAAAAAGATACAACATACCAGAATCTCTGAGACACAGCTAAAGCAGTGTTATGAGGGAATTTTATAGTGCTAAATGCCCACATCCAAAAGTTAGAAAGATTGCAAATTAACAACCTAATATCACACAGAAACAAGAGAAAACCAACCCTAAATCTAGCAGACAACAATAAATAACCAAAATCAGAGCTAACTGAAGGAAATTGAGATGCAAAAATCATACAAAAGATCAACAAATCTGGGAGTTGTCTTTTTGGAAGAATAAATAATATTGATAGACCACTAGCTAGACCAATAAAGAAAAAAGAGAGAAGATCCAAATAAACATAATCAGAATGACAAAGGGGACATTACTATTAAACTTACAGAAATACGAAAACTCTCATAGATTATTACAATACCTCTATGCACACAAACTAGAAAACCCAGAAGAAATGGATAAATTCCTGGAAACATATAACCTCCCAACATTGAACCAGGAAAAAGTTGAATCCTTGAACAGACCATTAATGAGGTCCAAAATGGAATCAGTAATAAAAGGTCTATGAACCAGATAAAGCCCAGGACCAGAGGGATTCACTGCTAAATTCTACTTGGTGTATAAAAAAGAGCTGGTATTATTCCTACTGAAACTATTCCAAAAAATTGAGGAGGGACTCCTCCCTAACTCATTCTATGAGGCTAACATAGCGTCATCCTGACACCAAAATCTGGCTGCAACACACACACACACACACACACACACACACAGTAAACTAGAGGCCAATATTCTTGATAAATATAAATACAACATTCCTCAACAAGATTCTAGCAAATCAAATCCTGCAGCCCATCGAAAAGCTAATCCACCACAATCAAGTAGGCTTTTTCCCTGGAATGCAAGGTTGGTTCAACATACATAAATCAATAAATGTGAATAATCACATAAAGAGAAGTAAAAACAAAAACCACATAATCATTTTAATAGATGCAGAAAAGGCTTTCAATAACATTCAGCATCCCTTCGTGTTAAAAACTCTCAACAAACTAGGCATTGAAGAAACATACCTCAAAATAATAAGGGCAATTTATGACAAACCCATAGCCAACATTATGCTGAATGAACAAAAGCTGAAAGCATTCCCCTTGAGAAACAGAACAAGAAAAAGATGCCCATTCTCACCACTCCTATTCAAAGTAGTACTAGAAGTCCTATCCAGATCAATCAGGCAAGAGAAAGAAAGAAAAGGCATCCAAATAAGAAGAGAAGAAATCAAACTATCTCTATTTACAGATGATATGATTCTATGTCTAGAAAACTCCATAGTCCCTGGCCAAAAGCTCCTAGGTCTGATAAACAACTTTAGCAATGTTTCAAGATACAAAACTAATGTACAAAAAATCAGTAGCATTTCTATGTATCAACAACATCCAAGCTGAGAACCAAATCAAGAATGCAATCCTATTCACAATAGCCACAAAAAGAATAAAATACCAAGGAATACAGCTAACCAGGGAGGTGAAAGACACGTAAAATGAGAATTACAAAACACTTCTCAAAGAAATCAGAAGTGACACAAACAAATGGAGAAACATTCCATGCTCATGGATAGGAAAAATCAATATTGTTAAAGTGGCTATACTGCCCAAATCGATTTGCAGACTCTGTTATTCCTATCAAACTACCAATGACATTCTTCCCAGAATTAGAAAGAAAAAGATTTTAAAATTCATATGGAACCAAAAAATGAGCTCACATAGCCAAGGTAATCCTAAGTGAAATGAACAAAACTTGGAACATCATGTTACTTAACTTCAAACTGTACTACAAATCTACAGCAACCCAAACAACATGGTACTAGTAGAAAAAAAGACGCATACAGCAATGGACAGAATAGAGAGCCCAGAAATAAGGCCACACACCTATGACAATCTGATCTTTGATAAAGTTGACAAAAACAAGTAATGAGGAAAGGACTCCCTATTCAATAAATTGTGCTGGGATAACTGGCTAGCCATATATAGAAGATATGAAGCTGGACCCCTTCCACATACCATACACAAAAATAAACTCAACATAGATTAAAGACTTAAACGTAAAACCTAAAACTGTAAAAATTCTAGAAGAAAACCTAGGGAATACCATTCTGGCAAAGGCCTTGGCAAAGATTTCATCATGAAGATGCCAAAAGCAATTGCAACAAAACAGAATTGACAAATTGGACCTAAATAAACTAGAGAGCTTCTGCACAGCAAAAGAAACTATCGACAGAGTAAACAGACAACCTACAGGTTAGGGAAAAATATTTCCAAACTACCATTTGACAAAGATCTAACATCAAGAATCTTTAAGGAACTTAAACAAATTAACCAGCAAAACCCCAAGAACTCCATTAAAAAGTATATGAAAAACACAGACACAGACACTTTTCAAAAGAAGACATACACAATGCCAACAAGCATATTTAAAGAAGCTCAATATGGCTGATCATTAGAGAAATGTAAATCTAAACCACAGTGAGATACCATCTTATACCAGTCAGAATGGCTATTATTAAAAAGTTGAAAAATATCAGACACTGGTGAGGTTGCAATGAAAAGACAATGCTTATACTCTATTGGTGGGAATGTAAATTAGTTTAGCCATTGTGGAAAGCAGTGTGGCAATCCCTCAAAACAGAACTACCATTTGACCCAGGAATCCCATTATTGGATATATACCCAAAGGAATAGAAATCATTCGACCTTACAGACACATGCACTCGTATGTTTGTTGGAGCACTATTCACTATAGCAAATACATGGAATCAACCTGGGTGCTCATCAACAGTAGACTGGATAAAGTGGTACCTATATACCATGGAATACTACATAGCCATAAAAAGGAATAAGATTATATCTTTTGCCTCAACACGAATGGATCTAGAGGCCACTATCTTAAGTGAACTAATGCAGGAACAGAAAACCAAATGTCACATGTTCTCACTTATAAGTAGGAGCTAAACATTGAGTATACATGGACACAAAGAAGGAAAGAGACACCAGAGCCTACCTGGGGTGGAGAATGGGAAGAGGAAGAGGACTGATAAACTACCTGTTTGGTATTATGCTAATTACCTGTCTGACAAAATACTTTGTACACTAAACCCCCATGATACAGAATCTTAAAAATATAATAAACCTGCATATGTACTCCTGAACCTAAAAGTTAAAAAAAAAAAATGCTATCAGAATTAACAAATCTAGCAAGGTTTTAAGTTACAATATCAATCTACCTGTATCAATTATATTTCTATACACGAACAATGAACAATATTAAAATGAAGTTAAGAAAAGAATTCCATTTAAACTAGCATCAAAAATAATAAAATACTTGGGAAAAAACTTTAACATGAGAAGTGTAGGCTTTGTATGCTGAAAACCATAAAAGCATTATTGAAAGAAATTAATAAAGGAAGACCTAAATAAATGGAAAGACATCCCACATTGATTGATTGAAAGACTTAACTTTTTAAAAATGGCAATACTCCCTAAACTGATTTACAGTTTCAGTTTAACGCTTAACAAAATTTCAGCTGGCTCTTGTGCAGAAATTGACAAGATGATCCTAAATTTCATGCGAAAATGTAAAAGACTCAGAATAAGCAAAATAGTCTTGAAAAAGAACTAAATTGGGCGACTCAAACTACTTGATTTCAAAATTTACTACAATGCTATAATAATCATAGTGGCATGGCACTAAGGTTTAAATAGACAGATAGATCAATGAAATAGTTTGAGAATCCAGAAATAAACTTTTATTTTTATGGTCAAATTTTTGACAAGGGTACCAATACAACTCAGTAGTAGAATGAATAGTCTTCAACAAATGCTGCTGTGATAACTAGATATCCACATGCAAAAGAATGAAGTTGTACCCCCACATCACACCATATTTAAAAATTAATTCAAAATGGATCAAAGACCTAAATATAAGAGCTAAAACTATAAAATTCTTAGAAGAAATCACAGGAGTAAATCTTTGTGTCCTTGGAATATGTGCTGGTTTCTTAGATATGACACCAAAACAAAAATAACAAAAGAGAAAAACAGACACATTGCACTTCATCAAAATTAAAAACTTTTGTGCTTCAAAGGGCACCATTGAGAAACTGACCACAACCCATAGAATGAAGAACATATTTACAAGTTATATAAACTATATGACACTGGACCATAAGTGCATGAAAAGATTTTCAACATCATTAGTCATTAAGGAAATGCAAATCAAAATCACAATGAGATAATACTTATAACCCACCAGTTCGAAAATAGTAAGTGTTGGCCAGGCACAGTGGCTCACGCCTGTAATCCCAGCACTTTGGGAGGCCAAGGCCAGCAGATCACAAGGTCAGGAGATCAAGACCATCCTGGCTAACACGATGAAACCCTGTCTGTACTAAAAATGCAAAAAATTAGCTGGGTGTGGTAGCAGGCGCCTGTAGTCCCAGCTACTCGGGAGGCTGAGGCAGGAGAATGGCATGAATCCAGGAGGTGGAGCTTGCAGTGAGCTGAGACTGCGCCACTGCACTCCAGCCTGGGTGACAGTGCAAGACCCCATCTCAAAAAAAAAAAGAAAATCATAAGTGTTGACAGTGATCTGTAGATATAACCTTCATATAGTGCTGATAGGGTTGTGCAATGGTATTGCCATTCTGGAAAAAAGGTTAACAGTTTCTCAATATGTTAAACTTACAGCTAACATATGATTCCGCAATCTACTCTTATGTAGGTATATAACTAAGAGAACTGAAAACACATGTCTGCAAAAAAAACCTGAATGCCAATGTTCATAGCAGCATTATTCACAATAGCTGAAAAACGGAAGCAACTCAAATATCCATCAATTGATTAACAAATAACCAAAATGTGGTATATCCATATGACCAAATATTATTTGGCAGTAACAAAAAGTGAAGCACTGAGGTTTGCTGCATCATGGATTAATTTTTAAAATGTTATGCTGAATAAAAGAAGCCAATCACAAAAGTGTACCTATTATATAATTTCATTTGCGAAAAAGCCCAGAAGAGCAAATCCATTAAGATTGAAAGTAGATTAGTGTTTACCAGGAGCTGAGATAAAGTGAAATGGGTAATGTTTGCTAATGAGTAATCAAAGGAACAACAAAGTTCCTTTAAATGTGATGACATTTTGAAATTAGATAGTGTGACAGTTGCATAATTCTGTGAATATAATAATACTAACAACTTTTGAATTATATTCTTTAAAAAGGTGAATTTTTAAAATTTTTATATTATTTCTTAATAACACTGTTTTTTGTTTTGTTTTGTTTTGTTTGCTTGTTTGTTTTGTCTTTTTTGAGATGGAGTCCTGCTCTGTAACCCAGGCTGGAGTGCAGTGGTGCCATCTCAGCTCACTGCAACCTCCATCTCCTGGGTTCAAGTGATTCTTATGCCTCAGCCTTCCTAGTAGCTGGGATTACAGGAGCCCACCACCACACCCAGCTAATTTTTTTGCATTTTTAGTAGAGACCAGGTTTCACCATGTTGGCCAGGCTGGTTTTGAATCCCTGACCTCAAGTGATCTGCCCGCCTAGCCCTCCCAAAGAGCTGGGATTACAGGTGTGAGCCACCGCACCCAGCCTGTTATTTTTTAAAATGACCTAAATGTTAGACTAGAAGGATAACAGCTAACCTTCGTATAGACTTAGTGAAGGATATTGGCAAGAGGTTAATTCTTCTAGTATTAGGTATGTTGGAAACAAACAACCAAACAAAACAGCCACAATTCTTTATACGTGTTTGAAGAATACTAAAGAGAAATAGAAAACTGCAAGATGGCAGTCTAGTGTCCTTTGTTCCCTTACCCATGCCAGAACTTAGCCCTTCTCTACTTCTACCCAGTGGTGGAAACTTGTACAAATGGGCCTATGTAATAAAGTATTTATAAGGTGAACCTTCAACCCTGCTGCCACCCACACAGCCCGACTCCATTATTATCTGTACTTTTCTTTCCCGTTTTTCGTATATCCCAAAATTCATGAAAGAAAACTTTTGTTGTTCTGAATTACATGTTAGCAAATATTTTGGGAGTTTCAAATCAATATGTTTTGTAGTTATCTTAATTGAGAAACATAGCTCTAGATATTTTTAAAAAGGAAAATTTTCTTTTTTGACTTCTCATTTGTAAGAATCAGAGTTCAATGAGAAAAATATAAATTATTGAGGAGAAAATAATGTTTTGCAGGGTGCTTACAAAATTGTAGGAAAAACCAGAAGAAGATAAAACAGAAAGCAGAGGTCCTCCCACAAACTAGGAAATTGTAGGCAGGTGCTGCCCCCATTCCAGCTGAAGCCTGACTGTAGACCATAAGACCCAAAAAGGAAACTGCTGCTGCCATTGCTGTGAAGTCTGAACTTCTGTGGAAAGAAGAAGGGATTCCATTCCCTTCTGCCTTTTAAATATCCTGTAAGTCTTCACTTTGGTGGAATCTCATCTGAAATCCTACTGGCAAGGGATTTTGAGTTAATGTGGCTCCCAAACTTCTAGCCCCTGCAGTATGAGAATACAGGAGAGTGCTAAAATAATTCTAAGGAGTAGCTAGTATAACATGACTTTAGAAATCAAAGCACTGGCCAGGCACGGTGGCTCATGCCGATAGTCCCAGCATATTGGGAGGCTGAGGAGGGAGGATTGCTTGAGGCCCAGAGTTGGATACCAGCCTGAGCAACATAGCAAGATCCTGTTTCAAGCAAAAAAAATTAATAAAATGACACTTTGGGAGGCTGAGATGGGTGGATCACGAGGTCAGGAGATCGAGATCATCCTGGCTAACACGGTAAAACCCTGTCTCTACTAAAAATACAAAAAATTAGCTGGGTGTGGTGGCTGGTACCTGTAGTCCCAGCTACTTGGGAGGCTGAGGCAGGAGAATGGTGTGAACCCGGGAGGTGGAGCTTGCAGTGAGCTGAGATCGTGCCGCTGCACTCCAGTCTGGGTGACAGAGTAACTCTTAAATAAATAAATAAATAAATAAAATAATAATAATAATAAAATGAGCCGGGGGTAGTGGCAAGTGCTCGTAGTCCTAGCTACTCAGGAGGCTGAGGTAGGAGGATCACTGGTGCCCAGGAGTTTGAGGCTACAGTAATCTATGATCATGCTACCACACGCCAGCCTGGGTGACAGAGGGAGATCCTGTTTCAAAAAAGAAAAGAAGTACTGATCAAAATAATCATTATAGTTTTTAACCAACTACTAATCAGATGAAATAACACTAGGAATGTTGTATTGGTTTCTTACATGAAGCTATCCACTTCTGGTAAATTTAGCTTTGGGTGAATATGCTTTAGAAGTTGAGATTCATTCTTTAAAATACTAGAGAGTTTACTACCATATTTTTACTTATTTTTATATTTTACCTTTCTTATGTCTTTGGCTGCCTCATATTAACTTGAACCCAGAACATTTTTGTGTTAGTTTCTTATTGATGCTGTAACATATTACCAGAAACGCAGTATCTTAAAACAACACACATTTATTTTCTTACCACTGCAGAGGCCAAAAGTCTGAGATTAGCTTCACTGGGCTAAAGTCTAAGTGTGGCCATGGCTGGGTTTTCTGGAGGTTCTGGAGTGGTGGTAGTGAGGGAGGAATACATTTTCTTGCTTTTCTAGCTTTTGGTTTCTGCCTGCATTCCTTGACTTCACCTCTTCTTCACATCATTCCAATCTCTGGCTTCTGTCATCGAATTTCCTTCTCCTCTTGTGTTGTCAAATCTCCCTCCACCTTCCTATTATAAGTAAATTTATGATTACACTTAGGGTCCACCTGCATAATCCAGGCTAATCTCTCTATCATAAGATTCTTAACTGAATCATATCTGTAAAGTTCCTCCTGCCATTTAACGAAACTTGAACAGGTTGCAGGAATTAGGACCTGAATATCTTTGTGGGCTATTATTCGGTTTGTCACAATATATAAAACGTTTCTTTCCAAAGGCACTTCACCTTATTTCTGTTTTGTGCCAATGCTTTTCTGTCCAAAATGCAAGGCTTATCCTATCACCAACTTTGGATCTGAAATTTTATAGAAAGGACACTCAGGCAACTGTCACCCTTTCTGCGATGCTGCTTGTTTATATGGTGTAAAGTACTTCAACTTCCTAGGCATAAAGCATCTTGGTGCTACGGATACCTTCAAACCAACCAACCAACCAACCAACCAACACAAATACTCTTAACTCTTTAGAAAGACATATCCTAATTTTTCTTCAAAAGAAGTAACACTTCTTTTTTCCTCTTAACACTTTGTTCTGCTTTTGGTTGATCTTGGTTCTCAAATCCCATATAGGTGGTATTTTGTTTGCTTAAGCAGGGTCTACAACTCTGCTATAGTAAGAGGACTAGAACCAGGACTGGACTCTTCGCTCCCCAGGTCCTAAAATATGCTCTTTTTGCTCCACATTCGTAGACCTTGCTTAATACCAGTGGTCCCTATTTTCCCAAGGAAGGAGGGTTCCCATTGTATTTTTTACTTGCCAGTTTCTGGTTCTTATGGTTCTTTCACAGGGGATAATGGTTCCTCTCTGAGTTCTTTTTTTTTTTTTGAGATGGAGTCTCACTCTGTTGCCAGGCTGGAGTGCAGTGGCATGATCTTGGCTCACTGCAACCTCCGTCTCCTGGGTTCAACTAATTCTCCTGCCTCAGCCTCCTGAGTAGCTGAGACTACAGGCACACGCCACCACACCCACTTAATCTTTTATCTTTTAGTAGAGACGGGGTTTCACCATGTTGGCCAGAATGGTCTCGATCTCTCGACCTTATGACCTGCCTGCCTCGGCCTCCCAAAGTGCTGGGATTACAGGTGTGAGCCACCACGCCCGGCCTCCTCTCTGAGTTCTTAGTGATAAAGACAAGAGGGTAGTTGGGGCACCATGAATCTTTCTATCAACTGACCATAGATTTAACTCAGATTACATTAGAAGTCTCTTTACTACAGCAGGATTTTACTTCAGAAGAAGAAAGATGACGCGGAGTAAGAACATGCAGTAATTGGAGGCGAACAGTGGCAAATGGCCATATAATCCCTCAATTTTGGGGATGTGTATTTGTCTATATCATTTAAACATGGAGAGGATTAGTGTTCTGAAAATCCAAATTAAATTATGCAAACACTCTCTGTATATAGAATAAAAAGACTGAAAAACTAACTAGAATTAATTGGAATTTCTAACCAATTTTCTGTACTTTCATTTTGCTTTCTTACTATTTTCCTTTTGGAAACGGACTAATGTAACCTACTAATCTTAGGCAGAATTGCTTATTTTCTAGGATAGCAAAGTATTAAAGACGTTTTTATGAGAGAATTTTATTTTTGTTCTTGTCTGGAACAGAGTAAACAAAGATCTAATTTACGTCAACAAAACACTTTACAAAGCTGAGTAAATGACAATGTCAATAAACACGTGAAAGGAAGATTTGCTTCCAATTCATTGAGAGTAATTGATGTGACAAAAATCTCATATCAACATTTCTTCTGGAACTAAAGCTTTGGATAAAGTGAAAATGTATTAGCACACTCTTTTTGCCTCTTTTTGCATCCTCATTTCTCCCCATCTTTTTCCTGTGTAACCAAGTGACATTCAGGTAACACAAAGACAGGCAGCAGTTGGAAGAGGACAGGCTCCCTAATGGATTCTCAGTGTTTGGTTATAAAGTCGGATTACTTGCTGGCACCTAACATTAGACTACTTGGTGCAAAACCTCCATTCCAGCCTGATGCTCCATTCCATCAAGCAAATTATCCCTAGCTAGAAGCACAGAGGGGTCACTTAGGTGTGGGCCTTCCTTGTTAAAGCTTTTTTTTAAAGGCCAAGGAGGAAAGTCTTCAATTTGGACTTGTACAGAGGATTTCCTTTGTTCTATGAAACAGTCAAGAGGTTCAGCAATGATCCTTTATTTACACAGGAAGTTTCTAACAATAGATCCTGATTCTGCTGTTAGGTTTCCTCTTTCTCATTTATTCTAAGAGAATTTGAAATTCAAAAAGAAAAGAGAAGAACTGTGAAAAAGCATGGTGTCTTGAATGTGCTATTGAAGTGAAGATTAACCTTTATAACAGGGCATCTGCTACGCCACAGCTCTATGTGTAGAGTCTGTTTACTAAAGAGGGCATTAATCAAGACATAGGCATCCATTTATAATCTCTTTGCACTGTTGCTAACTCCAGAGTGAGCTAGTGAGTAAGATGGCTGAAGCCTGACAGCTAATTTAAAGCCAAGGTCTTCACTGTCCAGAGATTTATCAGAGAGTCAAGCAGCCTGTATCTTTTATGACTTGCACCTTCTTCTTTTTCAGAGGTAGTAAATGAAAAAGACGGAAAAAGGAGGCGCCATCTCTTGCAGCTGTGTAAAATCACATACACACTATGCTCTGGGCTTTCATTATAACACCACCTTCTTAGCTAATTACTGTCAGCATTAAATTACAGAGTCAGGAGGCCCCACTCAATACCAATTCATTCATTTCAGGTCACAGTTTGGCAGAAAACCTGTAGCGAAAGGCCAAACCTTTATCCACTAAACCTTTTATTTGTGACTAAACAAAAGTCTTGACAAGTAATATAATTTGCATCAAGCAGGGCTACACCAAAGGCTGGTTAATAGTTTTTTTATTTAATAAAGATTTACTTTATCCTCTAGTCTACTTGACAGGACTTATCATTTTGCATACCAAAAGACACAAAAGCTTGCAGATTATTTTTTTTCTCAATTCAAGCATTGTGTCTAAGTATTACCAACCTTACAATCAATGAGTAACATGATTTAAAAAAATAAGCTCAACATTTTACATCTCTCAGATCTGAGCAGTTGTCTTTCCATATTGTGCTGGAGAGGTAAGTTTTTGGTAGTGGTGGTTTTATAATATGTTGATTGGAGAGATTTACTATCACACAACCTTTTAAAATTCCATTATTGTACAATTTAGAACACAGGTGGTCAGACCAAAATGGGCTTTTCAGAAATGTAGAAAGCTTTTAATCTGCTTAGGTATTTTCTGGGATGCAAAGGTATATAAAGCTACTAACTTTCCAGAGGGGTTGATTTTCTTTTTTACTGTCTAGCTGTCATTCTTCAAACAGCTTATTCAGGGAAAAAAATCAAATGTATTATAGCCTCATATATATGGTTGGCAGTTTGTCATAGCTTCTTAAAGTGATTTTCTGATTGTATAGAAGATTGACATGAGAAATTCAAAATCAACATATCTTAAACTCATGCCGGTGTTTTGAATGATGATATTAATCTATACGAATCAATTTCTTCTGATTTGCTGTGCTTGGGTTTTACAACATAAGGAAAATGCATTTGGTGAATGCACTTGTTGCTTTGAGTGAAGAGTTATTAAAACCTTAATCAGGCAAGAGCCTAGACTAGGCACTTTCTCACATATGACCTTATTTATTTAATTCTCACAAGGATGGTGTGAGTTACAGATAATTCTGTATTACAGATGAAGAGAGTCAAGCTAAGCAAAGTTAAATATCTTCTTGAAGGCCACATGCTCTTAAAAGAATTGAAACACAATATTCTAATTTGAAAGTCACTGACTGACTTTTCTGCTAGAACACTGTCCCTTCTGAACACTGAAACTATCAGGAGGGTAAGATTCTATTTCTTGTTGAGTTCATCATTGCTATTATCAATGGTCAATTTTAAAATGCAGTGCCCCCCAGGAAGGTTCCTGGAAGCATACTCTTAGTCTCTGTTAATTGGCAAACCAAGAGTTCTTCAGTTCATGGATGGCTTTGGTAGCTTTCACGCTTGTGAACATGGAACAGTTCACTCGGGTGTTGTTCTGATTTGCCCATTGTCTTTCTCTCATTTCAAGTCAACTGGAAGACGAATAAATACTCATGACAAATTGTTAACAGAGTGGAAACTGCTAACTTAGAGGGTTTAACTGAAGTGGGTGAGTATGAAAATGTAGTAGTCTATGGGAGTCCTTAAGATTGTAGACCCCTGAGACTTGCAGCAATTGGGGCCCAGCAGTTACATTTACAATACAAACAGTGTACATCTGCCCCTCTGATATGGTTTGGCTGTGTTCCCACACAAATGTCAACTTGAATTGTATCTCCCAGAATTCCCACATATTGTAGGAGGGACCCAGGAAGAGGTAATTGAATCACGAGGGCTGGTCTTTCCTGTGCTATTCTCGTGATAGTGAGTAAGTCTCATGAGAGCTGAGGTGTTTATTAGGGGTTTCCGCTTTTGCTTCTTCCTCATTTTTCTCTTGCTGCCACCATGATTCTGAGGCCTCCTCAGCCATGTGGAACTGTAAGTCCAATTAAATCTTTTTTTTGTTCCCAGTTTTGGGTATGTCTTTATCAGCAGTGTGAAAATAAACTAATAGACCCTCCTTTATTAGGGCCCAGTGAAAGGTAACCTTTCTACTAAGATGGATTTCACAATTGTAAAACGGTTACTAGTTAGGCATCTATTTTACAAATACGTTTTGTGTCTTGTCTATACTATATTCCTGATGAAATCAGGGTGAGGCAGGCTTTTTGAGTGTCTCTGAAGGGCTTGGCACTGAAGGGGTTGATATTAAATAGAACATAGTCTCTGACTTCAAGGAAACAGCAGTGCAGTTGAGCAGCAGAAATGGGCAGATATTTACAATGATATGTACAACAATAAAAAGTGCACAGTATAGAGTAGAGGCACAAGAGGGTGTTAGGAACTCTGAGTACGAGGGCTAAGGAAGGCTTTCAGAAAAGGTGGCTTTAAAGAATAAAAAAGGATTTGCTAAGCAGAGAAAACTACAGGTTCAACGGCAGGCAAGAGGATGTGAAGCAGCGTAACTCAAATGCCATGGGCCCAGGGTTGAATCAGGTCAGTGGAAGGGCTAGACGGGAAGGCAGATGTTAGGTTGTGAAGAGACCTGGGGACCACGGAGCTCAGCCATTGTCTTCAAGGCCACTGAGTGCCACTGAAGGGCTTTAGCAAAGGATTGCCATGATCAGATGGCAATACTCAACAGTGTGAGGACAGATTTTAGAGTGACAAAACTAAAAAAATGGAGACCAATTAGGACTTTGTATCATATTATCTTTAATTACAAATGGATTAAAAACACTGGCCCTCTTTTTTTTTTTGAGACGGAGTCTTGCTCTGTCACCCAGGCTGGAGTGCAGTGGCACCATCTAGGCTCACTGCAAGCTCCACCTCCCTGGTTCACGCCATTCTCCTGCCTCAGCCTCCTGAATAGCTGGGACTACAGGCACCCACCACCATGTCTGGCTAATTTTTGTATTTTTAGTAGAGACAGGGTTTCACCGTGTTAGCCAGGATGGTCTTGATCTCCTGACCTCGTGATCTGCCTGCCTCGACCTCCCAAAGTGCTGGGATTACAGGTATGAGCCACCGCACCTGGCCAAAACACTGGCACTCTTAAATGATTTCTAAATTTGGTGATGGTGTTGCTGTTGTATTTTATTTTTTTGATACAGAGTCATGCTCTGTTGTGCAGCCTGGGGTGCAGTGATGCAATCATGGCTCACTGGAGCCTCAAACCCTTGGGCTCAAGTTATCCTCCCGCCTCAGCCTCCTGAGTATCCGGACTATAGGTGTGTGCCACCACACTCAGATAATTTTTTTTTTCTTTTTCAGTAGAGATGGGGTCTTGCTTTGTTGCCTAGGCCTGCTGTCATATTTTAATGTTTATAAGTGATGAAATTGATCAACCTTGGTTTTAAGCTGGATGCCCCAGGGAAAGAGATGCTGAGATGGAAATCTGTGGAAAAATGCTCTCAGAAAAGGGCAGTGAAGAAAGCATGACTGGGCAGAGAGAGGAGGTGGGCTGTGCTGCAATCAAGATAGAATAATCAAGCCAGTCCCTGGGGCACTACGTACTTGGATGGCTCTTGCAAGGGGTTGAGTTTTTATAACTCTGTGGCCAGTCATTGGATATGATCTGCTTCCAGGGAGGTAGAGAGACTTTCTTAGGCTGTGGGCAATGCCTGGGGTGGGATTCAGCTAAAAGACATCAGCTGCAATAGTCTTGCAACTGGGGGAATGAAGCTTTAGTCTATGAGAACTCAGCCGAGTGGTCATATGCAAGAAGGCATCCACTATCACTAAAGACATTAAAATCCCCCAGAGTACACTCTTGTTACGTAATCACGTTCACGTGCAGACTCTCTTAGGCCTTTGCACTTGCTCTTTCCTCTGCCTATTCTTTCCCCAGACCTTTTATGTGGCTGATTTTTTTCTTGACACTTGGTTTTCACTTCTAACATCTCCTCCAAGAAGGCTTTTCTGATTACCCTGTATAATCAGCCACCACTTATAACTGTCACTGTCTAGGACATCACTCTGTTTTATTTTCTTTATATAGTGGAATAAGATAAATATAAATCTCATTATCTGTCCTCCCATCCCTAAAATGTGAGCTCCTGGGACATTTCTCTGTGTTGATCACTGCTGCATCCCCTGTGGGCAGAACAGGGCTGGTCACATAGTAAATGAACAATCAGTATTTGATGAGTAAATAAATAAAAATGGAATTTAAGAAAATGGGTACCAGAAAAATTAGAATTTTTCAAATAAGAGATTTTGAGAAATTATTTTGATTTTGACACTGGTAAAAATCAAGTCCAGGCTGGGCGCAGTGGCTCACACCTGTAATCACTTTGGGAGGCTGAGGGGGACGGATCATCTGAGGTCAGGAGTTCAAGACCAGCCTGACCAACATGGTGAAACCTCTTCTCTACTAAAAATACAAAAAAAATTAGCCGGGTGTGGTGTTGCACACCTGTAATCCCAGCTACTCAGGAGGCTGAGACAGGAGAATTGCTTGAACCTGGGAGGTGGAGGTTGCGATGAGCCAAGATGGTGGCATTGCATTCCAGCCTGGGCAACAAGAGCAAAACTCTATCTCAAAAAAAAAAAAAAAATTCAAGCCCAGGAAAAGAATATATGTCTCACCACTCTTTCACAGCTTTCGGTCACCCACAGAGAACTACTGGAGAATATCTCTTGATCATGTGAGATGGATAGGCCTCTGGCAAGAGCTAAGCTCTAAGATCTCACATTGAGTATAATTTTTTTTTTTTTTTTGCCTCTGGGAAGTTTGAGGGCTTTTATTATTGTTAAAAAAAAAAACCTATCTTAGAGGAACATAAATTATCTATTAAAGACACTTTTGGAATTTTAACATAAAAATCACCAGTGGAATTTGGGTAGAATTGACCAGCTACTCCTCTATAATCACCTAAACCATTTTCCTTCAAATAGAAACAAACTGAAAAATGTAGTAATTTTCATGTGTAGAGGCAAAAAGGCACTTAGCACAGCTTGAAGACTCATATTATTCTGGAAACAACACTGCTGTACTTGGCTTTAATTTGAACTCTATCTCTTATAAACAAATTTTGAGTCAAGCCTCATGACAACTGCTGACTTCAGAAGGGCCCGAACATAGCAAGGCATGGAGGCAGAGCCCTTCTTATCCCTTCCTTTAGCCTTCCCCTGCCTGCTTCATCCCTGTTATTGTACCTTACATAGTGATCCCAGTCCATGAAACACTCCCGTGTTTAAAAAGAATGGAAGGAATCTCTGGAAGTCATTTATTTCAGTTCCTTTCACTAGCCAGGAATGAATGGATATCATTTATTATATATTCACTTTTACTCATATTTAAATATTTAGTTTCTTTTACTAAAATGTTGGGTCCTCTGGTACAATGAAGAGTTCAGGGAGAAAAACAGGAAAGCATTTTGGTAGTTATTAAAAGCACTGATAATACTTAGGGCCGATCTGCAGCATTTTAAGCAAAAGAAGAGAGAGTCAAGAACTCCAGGGTAGCACAAGGAACAACGCCTTGTATGCAGCTTTTGCTTTACCTAAGGAAGTCCCATTTAAGAATTTGAGAAGCAGGCTGGGCGCGGTGGCTCACGCCTGTAATCCCAGCACTCTCAGGAGTTCGAGACCAGCCTGACCAAAATGGAGAAACCCTGTCTCCACTAAAAGACAAAAATTAGCTGGGCATGGTGGCACTCGCTTGTAATCCCAGCTACTCGGGAGACTGAGGCAGGCGAATCACTTGAACCCAGGAGGTGGAGGTTGTGGTGAACTGAGATCATGCCATTGTACTCCAGCCTGGGCAGCAAGAGTGAAACTCCGTCTCAAAAAAAAAAAAAAAAAAGAATTCAAGGGCAGGCGCAGTGGCTTACGCCTATAATCCCAGCACTTTGAGAGGCCGAGATGGGTGGATCACGAGGTCAAGAGGTCAAGACCATCTTGGCCAAAATGGTGAAACCCCGTCTCTACCGAAAACACAAAAATTAGCCAGGCGTGGTGGTGCGCGCCTGTAGTCCCAGCTACTCAGGAGGCTGAGGCAGGAGAATCACTTGAACCTGGGAGGCGGAGGTTGCAGTGAGCCAAGATTGCGCCACCGCACCCAGCCTGGGCCATAGAGAAAAAAAAAAAAAAAAGAAAAAAAATTTTGAGAAGCTTAGCTGGGCTGGTGGCTCATGCCTGTAATCCCAGCGCTATGGGAGACTGAATGGGGCAGATCGCTTGAGGTTGGGAATTCGAGACTAGCCTGGCCAGCATGGCAAAACCCCATCTCTAGTAAAAATACAAAAATTTACTGGGTGTGCTAGTGCACACCTGTAATCCCAGCTACTCGGGAGGCTGAGGCTGGATAATTGCTTGAACCTGGGAGGCAGAGGTTGCAGTGAGCCAAGATTGATTGCATCATTGCAAACTCTATCGCAAAAAAAAAAAAAAAAAAAGAATTAGAGAAGCTCAAGTAGAGAGTGGGGCCTCAGTATATGGTGAACACTCCGTCACTATAGGTGTTTAAATAGAGTGCGTACAGCCCTTGCAAAGAGTATCCTAGAAAAAATTCAGGAAACAGAAGCAAGTTGATCTCTAAGGGCCCTTGCAACCTTAAAGTTCTGTAGGTACAGAGAGTGGCTCTCCATGATTTTGTGTTTCTAGATAGTTGTTTGTTGTGATAAATGCTTTACTTTTAAAATTGTAATTGTTATTCTCTTTAAATTCAAACTTGCCTTTGGACTTCCTTATCTTCCTAGACATTTAAATATGAAACTTACGAGTTATTTGTAGATCAGTCTCTGTTTCTCTTTTTCTCATGTAGGTCTCTCCCTCATCCTTGATCTGTTGTTTTTTTAAATTAAAAGTCTTTTATTTAGCTTTTATTTTTATGAAACTTCTACATACACACAGTTAAAACAAAAGTCTCCCTCACCCTTCATTTCCTCTTCTCTACAGGCAACCGCTGTAAGTTCCTTTCACTGTTCCATTTGGTATATATCATCATACATCTACATAGCAGGTTCATATTTCTAGGTCTTGATTTTTTATATTTAGGTATGATTTATTGAATTATCACTAGGAAAATAAGGATTTTATTCTCTTTCACCACTTTCCTCACCTCCTTTCTCATCCTTTCTCCCACTGTGTTATAATTTAGGCTAAAGCATTACTCAGTCTTATAGTATTATGACTGTTTATAATTGAGGCACACAGTATGCATTTTCCTTCATGATTGTAATTTTTTTGGTATTTAATAATTATGCTTTTTGTTTGTGTGTGTAGTTTCTTTGTTTCCTATAGACATACTCATCATTAATTCAAACCCAAACTCTTCTACATTTTTCCAAGTCTCTTCTCAATTCTTTAGTTAAGTGTGTCAGATAATTTATCGATATTATCTTCTTGAATAAATGCTCTCCTAGAATCTTTTGGCTTGTTCTGGCCTGCTGCAGTCTGGACTGGTTGCCTCTGTAGCTGGTGTACAGCTGACATCCTATGTTGGGATTTTCCTTTCTCTGTTGATTCTTAGGCCTACTGTGTAGAACCTTTTCCTGTATCCCATGTCTTCTTTCTTGATTGACTCCGTAAACCAAAAATAAAATTTGAAGGCCCCTCAACCATCTGAATGGACTTCCTCCACTAGGCCAGGGCCCTCCAAATTTAACTTGAAAGACTGGTTCAAGCCATGATAGGAAGGTGGGGTGGGGGCGGGGGTTGGACACACCTCATTATGCCCTCCTCCCTCTTGGAATTTGGCAAAAGCCCCCCAGCCTTTAGCAGCAACACAGACCTTAAGTCTGATAAGAAACATTTACAATCTATTCTCTCTGAAGCCTGCTACCTGGAGGCTTCATCTGCATGATAAAACTTTTATGCAACCAAGACATTCCTTTCTATTGATAATAACTCAACCAATTGTCAATCAAGACATTTAAAAATCTACCTATAGCATGGAAGTCCTCGCTGCTCTTCAAGTTGTCCCACCTTTCTGGACCAAACCAATGTATATCTTAAATGTATTTGGTTGATGTCTCCTAAACATAGAGAAGCAAGCTTCACCCCTACCATTTTGGGCAAATGTTCTCAGCATCTCCTGAAGACTGTGTCACAGGCCATGGTCACTCATATTTAGCTCAGAATAAACATCTTCAAATATTTTACTGAGTTTGACTCTTTACCATGTTGGAACCGAACTCTCGATTCCCTCCTGGGCAGGGGTCGTCGCGAAGGATCACCGACACGAGGTTCACAGCAGAGAGTTATTTATTACTAGCGCGCTAGGGTCCCAAGCTCTAAGTTGGTCCTGGGACCCCGACTGCTTGTTACAGGCTGTTTATATAGGCTAACACAAGTTCAAACACAGCTTATGGCGCGAAATTCAAACAAAGCTTAAGGCGTAAAATGATTGGGTCTAGCTATAGCCTGAGCAAGGGGTCTTGGTTTAATTGGTTAGAGCAGGACCTTATGAGGTTCTTTCCTGGAGTTGATGATTCCGGGAACTTCGAGGCAGGGTGAGACCCCTGGAATTGGCAGGGTGGGACCTCATGAGGTTGTTTCCCGGAATTGGCAGGGTGGGACCCTATCAGGGTGGGACACTATCGAGGCAGGGTGGGACCCTATCTAGGCAGGGTGGGACCCTATCTAGGGCCACCTGGTGCTAACTTTTTAGGTTTTGTGAGGCCTACTAGTTTCAACCACACTCTCATTTTTGGTAGAGTCACAAGATTCCAGTGAAAGGTTCTTGGAGGCAAATTTTTTGAGACTTTCAGAAGCGATTGTTTTTATTCTACCCTCATACTTGATTGATAACTTTTGGCTGAAGGTAGAATTCTAGAATAGTTTTCCCCTAGATTTTTAAATGCCTTATTTTCTGCTTTTTAAGGTTAATGTTAAAAAACTACGTCATTTTGGCTCCCAAAACTTTGTATGTAAACTGTGTTTTTCTCTCCTCTACACACTTGGAAACCTGTAAGATTTTCTCTTCTCTTTAAATATTCTGAAATTTCATGGTGATATCTATGTTGACAAAAATTGTCAAACTCTAAAATATTTTAAGAGATTTATTCTGAGCCAAATATGCATGACCATGGCCTGTGACACAGCCCTCAGGAGGTCTCGAGGACATGTGCCCAAGGGGGTTGGGGTATAGCTTGGTTTTATGTCTTTTAGGAAGGCATGAGACATTAATCAAATATATTTAAGCAATACATTGGTTTGTTTTTTATGTTGGTGACCTGTGGATGGAAGACTGGATAAAGAAAATGTGGCACATATACACCATGGAACACTATGCAGCCGTAAAAAAGGATGAGTTCATGTCCTTTGCAGGGACATGGATGAACTGGAAACCATCATTCTCAGTAGACTAACACAGGAACAGAAAACCAAACACTGCATGTTCTCATAAGTGGGAGTTGAATAATGAGAACACATGGACATGGAGTGGGGGCATCACACACTGGGGCCTGTTGGGGGGTGGGGGGGGCTGGGGAAGGGATAGCATTAAGAGAAACACATAATGTAGATGATGGGTTGATAGATGCAGCAGACCACCATGGCATGTATATACCTATGTAACAAACTTGCATGTTCTGCACATGTATCCCAGAACTTAAAGTACAATGAAAAAGAAAAGAAAAAAGAAATATGTGGTTTGGTTTAGAAAGGTGGGACAACTCAAAGCGGGGCAGGTGGGGGGGGCTTCCAGGCTACAGACAAATTTAAACATTTCCTGGTTGGCAAATGGTTGATGTTGTCTGAAGACTTGGGATCGATGGGAATGTTGAGGTTAAAGATAAAGGATTGTGGAGATCAAGTTTTATTGTGCAGAGGAAGCACTTAGGTAGCCGACTTTAGAGAGAGCAAGTTGTAAATTGTTTTTTATCGGACATAAAAGGGCTCTTAGTTGATTATCTCCTGGATCTGGGAAGGAAGGAAGGAAAAGAAAGGAGGAACGGAATTCTCTATAGAATGTAGATTTTTCCCACAAGAGACTTTGCAGGGCAATTTTAAGGTATGGCAAGGGAACGTATTTTGGGGTTAAATATTTTTTTCCTTGTCTTATAATGTTATGCCAGAGTCAGATTGAAAAATATAAGTCACACTATATAAGGTTAAATAAAACCCATCTGATGAGAATTTATGGTTTATAGGGCATGACTCCCTAGACCCCTTAGGTAGGAATTTGGGTAAGATAAAAAATAGGAACTCAGTCCTCATCTATTTTTATTATTTGTGCTGGCCACGTGGATTAGGCCTTTAAAGTCTAGAAAAACATGTCCTCTAGCACTGGGCTATTTT
The DNA here is from genome assembly GCF_000951035.1 of Colobus angolensis palliatus. Classification (NCBI taxonomy): domain Eukaryota; kingdom Metazoa; phylum Chordata; class Mammalia; order Primates; family Cercopithecidae; genus Colobus; species Colobus angolensis. The sequence goes on along the minus strand of NW_012114599.1, from coordinate 15,953,340 downwards.
CTTGAATCATTCCTTTAATCGTTCCCTCCCTCCATTCTCTCTATTCTGCTGGAAACTCTACTATTTGGCTGGTGAATCTCCTGGGCTAGCTCTAATGTTGCTGTTTTTTCTCTTCTGGTTTTCAGTTCTCTTTTTGCTCTCCTCTCTGGGAGATTTCTCCACAGTTATTTTCCAAAGTGTCCACTGAGTTTTTCCTTTCTACCCTTGGATTTATAATGCTTTATTTTGGCTCTTCTCTTTATTTTGTTTTAATAGCATTCTGTTTTTGTTTCATAGATATAACATCCCCTTCTATTTCTCTAAGTTTATCAACATTAGTTTTATTCCACATGGTCCCTCAAGAGTCCATTCCCCTAAGTTGCTTTTTTCTTTTTTTTCTTTTTGAGACGGAGTCTTGCTCTGTTGCCCAGGCTGGAGTGCAGTGGCACGATCTCGGCTCACTGCAAGCTCTGCCTCCTGGGTTCACGCCATTCTCCTGCCTCAGCCTCCCGAGTAGTTGGGACTACAGGTGCCCACCACCACACCCGGCTAACTTTTTGCATTTTTAGTAGAGATGGGGTTTCATTGTGTTCGCCAGGATGGTCTCAATCTCCTGACCTCGTGATCCACCTGCCTCGGCCTCCCAAAGTGCTGGGATTACAGGCGTGAGCCACTGCGCCTGACCTTCCCCAAGTTGCTTTACTTAATCAGTTGATTAAATTTTGGTTTCTGTCATTCAGCTTAGATACTTTCCTCATGTGTCTGGTGATTTTTCTGTGTGAGAGTAGGGAATTAGACTTGTATAGTAATTCTTCACGAAGTCTGGCATGGTGGCTCATGCCTGTAATCCCAGCACTTTGGGAGGCCAAGGCAGGAGGATTGCCTGAAGCCTGGGGTTTGAGCAACACAGTAAGACCCCCATCTCTTCCAAAAAATACAAAAATTAGCTGGGTGTGGTGGCATGTGCCTATAGTCCCAGCTACTTGGGAGGCTGAGATGGAAGGATCACTTGAGCCCAGGAGGTGGAGGCTGCAGTGAGTCCAGATCACACCACTGCACCCCAGCTTGGGTGACAGAGTAAGACTCTGTCTCAAAAGAAAGAAAAGAAAATCTTACTGACCTTAGTGGATGGTTGTTTATTGTCATTTATGGGATGCACCACAGGATGATTTGGCTGGGCCTTTGCATATCTTCCGGTATCAGTTTTTCCTTTTGAGCTGGTCAAATTTACCCCAAAAGAATCTTTTCATCTCCCGTCTAGAAAATGTATGTGTATTGCTAGAATTCTGGGATCCAAATTGGAGAAGAGAGCTGGAAATCTTAGTACTGGACATGTAAACCCTAATTTCATATTCCTGCCTTCATCTTCCATAAAGCACATTCTTATCCTTATCTGTATTACATACTCCTCAGTGTAGAGACCCTGCATTTTATTTTTTTAGAGAATAAAACTCTTGTTTGCAAGGAAGGAGTGGTTTTAGTGATCCATTTCTCAGACAACATACTTCCAACCAGTCTTTTTCTTTTGAGACAGAGGACAGAGTCTCACTCTGTTGCCTAGGCTGGAGTGCAGTGGTACAATCTCGGCTCACTGCAATCTCTACCTCCTGGGTTCAAGCAATTCTCCTGCCTCAGCCTCCCGAGTAGCTGGGACTACAGGTACATGTTGCTATGCCTACAATATTTTGTATTGTAGTAGAAATAGAGTTTCAGCATGTTGCCCAGGCTGGTCTCGAACTCCTGAGTTCAGGCAATCCGCCCGCCTCAGCCTCCGAAAGTGCTGGGATTACAGGCGTGAGCCACCATACTCAGTATTTTTTTTTTTTTTTTTTTTCAGAGACAGGGTCTTTCTCTCACACCCAGACTGGAGTGCCATGGCACGATCACAGCTCTCTGCAGCCTGGAACTCCTGGGCTCAAGCAATCCTTCCACCTCAGCCTTCCAAGTAGCTGGTACTACAGGTGTGCACCACCATTCCTGGCTAAATTTTTAAATTTTTGTAGAGACGAGGTCTCCCTATGTTACCCAGGCTGGTCTGAACTCCTGGGTTCAAATGATCCTTCCACTTTAGCCTCCCAAAGTGCTGGGATTATGGGTGTGAACCACTGTAGCTGGTCCACTCCTCTTATTTTCAACTCTGTTTCTAGAAGTACCTAGTCCTGCCAATTCCTGAGGTTTTGGGGGATTCTGTGTTATAAATTGGGTTGCTTCAATTCATCATCTTTATCCATGAATTTCAATCTTACAAATCTCTTGTCTGTACTCTCTATTAAGGACATGTCAGTATCTTTATTATTTTTCAAATGTATGCCGTTAATAGTTTTAAAAAATAACTTAGTTATCTGTGGTAATATTAGCTTATGGTTTTAATTGGCTTATGCTCTTTATGGACAAGCATAAAATACTGTCCAAATTTCACTTCATATGTGTCACTTTTTGCTCACAAAATGGTAATGAATCACTATGTAATTAAATACTATTTTTTATCCTGCATTCTAGGATCTTCACGATGAATGTACATCTTTCTGGGCTAATATTCCATTACTGTATACATTCAAATAAATAAGTATGGATTCTTCATGATTCCCTCTCCTGCTTTATGACTTCTTGTCTCTTTGTCTTTGCTTCTCACAGTTCTTAGAGTGTGGAAGTTCCTCCCTATCCTTTTCTGACTATTGCAATCTTATTTCCCCCTCAGTGCTCATTTCCAGGGTGACCTCTTTCATGAAATCTTTATTTCAGCATTCCTTCATTCGTGTAGTCATCTTTTTGCTCATTCACTGTATATTTACGGAGCCCCCAGCATGTGCTAGGCAATGTGCTAGGCTACAGGGATACAAAGTAAGCAACAAAGACATTGTCCCTGCCCTCACAGAGCTTACAGTGCAGTGGGAACAGGATGGAAGTGGGAGACAGATTTAAATAATGACATAATAAATACATAGCTATGAGTTGTGATTAGCATTAAGAAGAAACGATTGTGTCTAAAAAGTGAACAAAGTCTTCCCTGCCTAAGTGACTTTTGGGCTACAATGTGACGATAGGGAGGGGATGGAGCATTCTTGGTAAAGGGAAGAACAAGGGAAAAACTAGGAAGTGTGAAGGACTGAGGAATGTTCAATGACCCGAAGGAAGACCAAAGTGACAGAGAGCAAAGAGATACAGCCGCAGATGATGGGACTGGAGAGTTAGGCAGGGGCTAGATCAAGCAAGGCCTTGTGGTCTAAATTAAGGAATTTTGCACCTTACCATAAGACTAACGTAAAGTTCCTGAAGTGGTTTGAGTGGGAAAACCTATGACTAGATTTGTGTTTTTACCACATCACTCCACCTGCCGTGTGCAGAGAACACTGTGTAGGCTCAGAATGGAAGCAGGGAGGCTATTGAGGGGGCAGTGCAATTCATGCCTATGGGAGACAATGGCAGCTCGAACTCAGGCTATGGCAATGGTGATAGAAAGAATGTTTGAAAAATATTTAGAAGGTAAACTTGAAAGGATTTGATGGACTAGATGTGGCTGGGAAGGGAGAGGGAATAATGGGGGAAGATTCCTGGATTTCTGGCTTGTTCAAAGGGGTGGATGTTGATTCACTGAAATGAGAACATTGTCTCATCTTTTAGGACATAAAAGAATAATGCAAGTCAAAATATGCTGTTTTGCATATGCTTTTATCTGACTCTCCCCACTAAATTACAAGCATAGGTGAAGGAGAGAATATGCTTCATCTCTGTATTTGCAGATCCTCCTATCCTCAGAGTGTCCAGTCCAGTGTTTATACCAGTGGAAGGAAGAGATAATGCTTGATTCTGATTTTGGAAACTGGAATATGACTGAGACTTGGACTTAAAAAAAAAAAAAATAGGTGGCTGGGCGCAGTGGCTCACACCTGTAATCCCAGCACTTTGGGAGGACAAGGTGGGCAGATCACGAGGTCAGGAGATCGAGACCATCTTGGCTAACACAGTGAAACCCCGTCTTTACTAAAAATACAAAAAAATAGCCAGGCATGGTGGCATGTGCCTGTAATCACAGCTACTCAGGAGGCTGAGGCAGTGGAATAGCTTGAACCCAGGAGGCGCAGGTTGCAGTGAGCCGAGATTGCACCACTGCACTCCAGCCTGGGCAACAGAGTGAGACTCCATCTCAAAAAACAAAAAACAAAACAAAACAAAAAAAGTAGGCTTAGGAAAGATTTTTACCTTCATCTTCTAATATTTTTTTCAAGTTGTATGAAAAACAAATGAGATAGCAAATATAAAAATATTTGTGTGAGAAAAAGGTCTCTCAAAAGGGATTTGTGTCATTATTATCATTATACCTACGTTTTCTTTGGCCCTCACTTTAAGTTTCATATATTTCTCTTATTTGTAAAAATGAGAACTAGGTAAGACATATTAGCAAAGGATCTAATCAGTGCCAGATATAATGAGATAGATTTGTTTTTGCTACACGCACCACTCCATGGGAGTCTGCTGGACCACTTCCAGATATTATCCCATGTGTTTGCAGAAACTTCTGCCTTACTTAGTGTATTACGTAGTATTTGTCCACATTGAATCTTAATCAGTCTTAAAGTAAAAGCAATTACTTAATAAATGTTGAAATTAACTAGTTCTTGAAAGCATACCTGCTTCATTAGGAAGACCTTTATAAATATTATTAAAACAAATGTCATAGGACATTTGGAAGACAAACAAAAGGTCTTTCTGGTTCATAGATTTCAAATACTGTAAGACCCGTAAAACAGTGCAGCTTATCACCTAGCCAGTGTAAAAGATTGTGAAATACCGAGTGGTGCTGTCGTTGATGATTAAAAAGGGCTTTTATTTATCTTTTGGGGTAAATTAACTATTTGGAAAGTATCAATGATGAGGGACAGTCTTTTGCACTTTGATATTTTCTATTGCATGTTACCACTGTACTAGCAAACAGAAAAATATTATATCCCAATCTATTTGAGTGATATATCTACACCAAAGTTCAATTTCACCTCTGAAGTGAATATGAATTGTATTTAATGAAACTCTAAGAAGAGTTGTACAGAGTGAAAAGGTCAAATAATTTGGAATCGAATTTGTCAAGTAACATTTTACAAAAGTGACATATTTTCTTTTTTCATTCTTCATCATACTCACAATTCAAAACTGAGTCCAAATGTCACATCCCCTGTTCTGATTGGTCTCTTCTCTGCCTGGCAGAATTAGGCTTTTTCCTCTGGGCTGAAACAGCCCCTTTTCCTTTCCTCTGAAATAAAACTTACAACATGATATTGTAAATTTCGGGTTTCCTGAAGGGAAATGATTTTCTATTACTTATCTTTGAACCCCCTATGCCCATCAGAGTTCTTGGCCCACAGCAAGAGCTCAGCATGTTTGTTGAATGAATAATGTAAATTCCCCCAAAGCACATGAATTCATTTCATGCTAAAAAATTTCACATTCAAATGTGTATTAGCTAGTTTCTGTAACAAATTCCAAAATTTCAGAGGTTTAACCAAATGGAATTTTATTTTTTATTCATATAACAGCAATGTGGTTGTTCTTGTTCAGCAGGAGGGTAGCTTTTAAGGACTCATACTCCTTTCTTATATCTCTGCCTTTCTCTAGGGCCTCAGTCAGAGTCTTAAATTTGTGTTGATTTACATCTTTGTAATATAGAAATCCCTGGATATATTCTTATATAATGCAATGCATACTACCTTAGGCAAGTCACTTATCTCTCATTAGTTCATATACTTAATATTTGAGGGTCTAATATATATAAGACAATTCTTTAGGCTCTTAGGATATAACAGCTAATGAAACAAAGATCTCTGCCCTTGTGGAACTTACATTTTATTGGAGGTAGACAATGAATAATGGGTTAAACAAAATCATACGATATGTTAGACGGTGATAAGTGCTATGGAAGAATAAAAGGCGTGGCAAGGCAAAGGAGATTAGGAGTATGTAGATGGTTAGTTGAAAGGGGGGTAGATTTACAGGGTAGTGGAAAACAACAGTTCTGTTTTGGCCACTCACTTTACAGAAGGGCTGTGAAGGAGGCACGAGGTTTCAGGAATCTGGAGTTTGTGGGAGAGGAGTAAGCCTGACACAGAAACTTGAGAGTCATCAGTGTGTGAATGTGATTTGCACCCAAGAAAGTGTATGAGATCTCTGAGGGAGTAAGGTTAGATTGAAAGGAGGTGAGACCTGAGGACTGAGCCCTGGGGATATGCCAGCATTCATAGATTTGTAGAGAAGGCAGAGCCAGCGTGAGACCGAAGAGCGCCAAACCAGGGGAGGGTTTGGATGTCAGAACTTGATGCAGAAAGTGTTTCAAGGAGAGTGTAGACAAGCACGTCAAATGCGGCCAAGAGGATGAGGAAGATGAGGACTGGGAAGTGTCAACTGGCTTTGGAAAAAAGGAGATAATTGCTGATCTTGGTAAGAGGCGAAATTCCGGGGAGTGGAGGAGTAGAAAGCCTGACTAAAGTGGTTGGAGAAGGAATGAGGAAGTGTGGGTGGTAAATATATAGCACTTTTCCAAGGAGTTTTGCTGTGACAGGGGGCAGAGAAGTGAGGTGGTAGCAGGGTATAGTGTGTGTGTGTGTGTGTGTGTGTGTGTGTGTGTATCTATGGACAAAGGAGGTTGTTTTGCTTTCTTTTCCTCTTCTATAAAAAGCAAACAAATATGGGTATGTTATTATGACATGTGTGCCACCAAAGGGAAAGACCCAGTAGAGAGGAGGCATTGTTGAGGTAGGAGAGATAGGAGAATTCGAAAAGTGAAGCCTTGAGATGGCCAGAGAGGATAGGATTCATAGCTCAAGTGGAGGGTTTTTCTTGAGTGAAGTGACACAGAGGGCAGCATGGCTCGGGCTCTGGATGAGGCAGCATCCCCTCTTTTATCCTATGGACAATTCTCTAGTTTCAAATACATTCTTGATATGGATGCTTACCTGGATTTGAAGGATCTTATAATGCTGAAATTCACTACATGTTCTCAATTTGGTGGTGGAAGAGATAGTGAGAAGCTGTAACTTACGCAATGGTCGCCTGGCTGACTCTTCCTATCCTTTCACTCTCAGTTTATCACTTCCTTGAGATACCACCCTCATCTAAATTATGTTCTGCTATTTGCTAATACAGAACACATACTTCTCCCGTTTTGGCACCTACCAAATTTTATTTTTTGATAAGTTTTCTTGTTGTTTCACTTAACTAAAAACTCCATGAGGAAAGCAACCATATTTCTCTTTCTCTCTATTGTATCTCCAATACCTGTATACCCCGGCATCAAAGAAAAGTTGAATACAGATACTCAACTCTATTCCTGCCAGGCAGTGGGAATGTAATAAATATATTTATTGAAATAATAAATAAATGAGATTGTGTATGAGAGAGTGTTCAAATTTAAACTAACTACCTTTTAGATTTCTTTAGCAAGATTTCAGGAAATCCTTTTCTAATTCAATGAAAGATAGGGATTTATGTAGAGAATAGTCTTTAATGATATCCACCCAGACATCCATTTTTTTCCTTGCATTGTCACAAAACATCTGAATTAGATTATGGCTGAAAAAATATAATTGCATTACATTCAAGTGATTTAGTGACACAGATTATTTGTTAATAAAGGTTCTTACACATATGTAATAGATACCAATTTTTTTTCCTGACATTCAGGGAATAATTTTATCTTTCTTGAGAAGGATTTTATGAGAACTGGTATTAGCTCCCACATGTGAAAACCAGTTGAAAATCCAATATTAATCATTTTTAAAGATGTCCAACCTTGTTTTGTACAGTCATGCTATAGGCTTGTGTCATCCTTATAAAGTGGTCCTGCAGCCTCCCCGTTCTTGAGTGGGGCAAATCCCTGGTCTCATCCAGGGTTGCATTTATGACTGTTATTCTTATGGTCACATGATGCTGTGGCTCAGATGCTGGGTCCATTTGTGGTCCCATTTATGGGCTCAACATTGCTATTCCACATCTCCAGGTCCAGGTCCTTGCTCAGGTTCTGTGGAAACTCCACATGAGAGCATCTTGGGTAGGTCTCCAGACTGGGCTCCTGATGTCCTGCCCTGTACCCTTTAAGTGCCCTGTACCCTTTAAGTGCCTGACACCATCAAGACCCTGCTGCTGAGCTGCTGCAGAATCTGCAAACCTTGTCCTTATTCACAATTCTGCATTATCAAGTGGAGCAATGCCTAATTCTCCCCTGCCAATCTCTAATACAGAAAAATTCATCCTGCTTCTTCTTTCAAAAGTAGGGCTTCAGGAAGCACTGGATAACCCAGAGCACCTAGCCTCAGATCCACCACAAATGAACCTGTGTTTTTTGGGAGTGAAAAGTACCTGACTTCTGGAACACAGAGGCTTGATTCCTTCCTTTCAGATGGCTCTGCAGCAACTGAGAACAAAAAAAAGCACAAATTAATTTCCCAGCTGGTCACCCTGCTGTATAATATTTTCAATAAGTCACGTCGTAAACACTCAATCCACATTTGCTGAATGCACTGGATTCTAACACTATATAAGAAACTCCTTTAATGTACAGATAACATTTTTAATTAGCACTTTGCATAAATGGTTGGGCTAGAGGCCTTAAAAATTTGTGGTTTGGAAAGTAAAATTAAACATTACCTTTAATGTCACTGTTTTTAATATTCTTAATTTGTCTGAAACATTTCCCACACAAAACTGGCCTATTTCTATGTGGCTGACTGAAGATACTAAGCTCATATAGGATTTAGCTTTGATATTTTATTTTCTTTAGCTTGCAAACAGAAATATTTATTTTGTTTGCCCAAAACATATACTCGCAGTCAGATTTGGGGGTATGTAAGCATTGTGTTTATAGGCAAAGAATGATCAAGTATCTGCATCTCTCTGTTCCTCTCCGGGATTTACTGTCAAAAGCCCATGCTTGCCTGGTCATAGTATTGCCCGGTCAGTTCAGCTTCTGTGGAAGTCTGTTATTTTCCTTGATTTCTGGGGTTAGAATGAGTGACCAGAAACACATTCTGTCTCCCAGGATACAAGCCTATTGAGGTTGCTGGAAAATGAGCACAATTAGGATCAGCTCATTAACTGCAATCGTTTTCAGAGCATCACACTGAGCATGTAACCCTATGTGGTCAAAGACACTGCCCATTAGCCAGCATCTGGACAATCACCTTTCCATGTGGTTTCTCTGAAACATTTCACACTCTCTATAACTGAAGCAAGGAAAATAGAACACCTTTAATGAGCAATTACAATGAACACACCGACTCACTGAAAAGTCACAATTGTGATATGTTAGGTATTAGTGTATATATTTGTAATCATGTTTGATTTTGATTTTCTTTGTCTTACAGTTAGCACTTTTTATAAGAAGATTTCTTGAGTATTTTCAGAAAGAAACTATAGTTCTGATTCAATATAGATTCAAAGAAGACTAGAGAGAGATATGTGGCACTGCCTATGACATTCTAGGTGGCCTCAGGCAAGCCATTTTACAGGTAATGAGGGGCTGGGCTAAATCAGTGCTTCCCCATGATGGCTGAAAAATTAAAAAACCCCTTGGGAGCTTTTAAAAGTACCATTTTTCAGGTACTACCCCAGATCAATTAAATCAGACATTGTGGGGTGGGAGCTGACAGTTGTATTATTTAATAGTTCTCAAAAGGATTTTACTGTGCAGCCAGGATTGAGACCATTAGACTGGATGATCTATACATGTTTTACTAGCTTTCACAGTCTATGAATTATTTCAGCATGTTTTCCCCGGAAGGAAGTTTGTATTATACTGCAGTCTTTTTATTCAAATTTTTGGTGGCATTTCCCTTGTTTATTTCTCAATGTAAACATTATTTAGGTAATTTGAAGAAATAAACATCAAAATTTTGTACTTGAGGTTTCTAACAACACAGAGTTGGAGAGGAGGGCAGTTTTGGTGTTAGCTGGGCTGTGAGTCTATATGCAAATGAGAGGTGGTCTCCAATGCCTGTCAGTTACTCTACCAGTGTGTCTGTGACCCAAGGGCCTGGCTGACTCCCTCAAGGGTAGTCCTGCCTCAGCACTAAGATTAGGACCCAGAATCATCTGAGCCCTACTGAATAGAAGTCCTTTAACTTGACATGTAAGAATCATTGCACAGAACTCCAAGCGTGAAGGATGCTAGGTGGTGCTAATGTGCAGCTGGATTGAGAAACATTGACCACACTAATACAATCTAATTCCTTATAAAATGTAAAATATAATTGGCACCTTGTAATTTAATGACCATATGTATAGCATAAGACTAGCTGTGTAGTTTAGGCTAGTTAAATGTGTTCTCTGTGCCAGAATTTTGATCTGTAACATGGAGCTAATAATAGTACCTTTTAATTGGATTATAGTGAAGCTTAGTTGAGATGATTGAGGAAATGAGCTTAATTTAGTGCCTGGAACATGGTAAACACTAAAAAATGTTACCTATTATTACTAAAACTATACTATCACTATTGTTATATTATTATTTTTTCCTTTTTTTACCTTTATACTGATATTTAAAAAAACATTATAGATGTGGGTGTCAGGGAAGGTGCAAGCTTTCTTTTCTATGATTAACAGCAGGAGCTGATGGGAACCAAAAGTTCCAGGGAATTAAAAAATATATACATATATATACACACACACACACACAAACACACATTTATATATATTGCACTATGCATGTGAGTCCCAGAGAAGCAGGAAGCAGCAGCAAGAAGCAACTAGCACACAGCAACACCTGGGTATGTGCACCACACACTCAAGCAAAGCCATTCCTCTGGCTAGGGCAGCAGCAATCCTCACCTTCACATCAGCTCACAATAGAGAAAAAAGAAACTTCTTTTCTTTTTTTGAGACTGAGTTTCGCTCTTGTTGCCCAGGCTAGAGTGCAATGGCGTGATCTCAGCTCACTGCAACCTCCACCTCCCACGTTCAAACAAGCGATTCTTGTCCCTCAGCCTCCCGGGTAGCCGGGATTACAGGGGTCCACCACCATGCCTGGCTAATTTTTGTATTTTTAGTAGAGATGGGGTTTCACCATGTTGGCCAGGCTGATCTCAAACTCTTGACCTCAGGTGATGCACCTGCCTTGGCCTCCCAAAGTGCTGGGATTACAGGTATGAGACACCATGACTGGCTTTTTTTTTGAGACAGAGTCTGGCTTTGTTGCCCAAGCTGGAGTGCAGTGGCACAATCTCGGCTCACTGCAACTCCACCTCCTGGGTTCAAGTCAGTCTCCTGCCTAAGCCTCCCAAGTAGCTGGGACTACAGGCACCCTCCACCATGCTGGGCTAATTTTTGTATTTTTAGTAGAGACAAATTTTTGCTATGTTGCCCAGGCTGGTCTCGAACTTGTGACCTCAAGTGATCCACCCACCTCGGCCTCCCAAAGTGCTGGGATTACAGGTGTGAGCCACCCTGCCAGGCTGAAACTTCTTCTTCTTCTTCTTCTTCTTTTTTTTTTTAAGGGCCACCTAGTAATTTCTGCCCTCATGACCAGGAAACAGAAAAGAAAGAAAGAGAAAAAACTCCAAGCTGATACTGCCTTGAAGCCCGGCAGTGGCCATTTTCTCCTCTCTGCCAAAGCAGGCCATGTTTATTTATTTACTTATTATCTCTTTCCACACGTTCTGAAGGACACTGTGTTAAAAGTTAAAAGGACACAGTGTTAAAAGAAGGCCACGTCATTGTCCCTCATAAATACTTCAAACAGTTGTCTTCAAGATCCTATTGTTCTTTGCCTGACTTTTTTTTTTTTTTGATATCGCGAATAACAGGTGGGATGAAACGGATCCATCCCTTGCTTCCTTTAAGATGGTCTCTAGGCAGTGGGTTTTCTATAAGTCTGGCACAAATTCTGGAGCCAGTCTCTGGCAAGGCAGAGTGCCAGGCAAGGCCTAGGGACCCAGGGTCTGTGCTTAAAGCCTCCCGCTCACTGGAAATTATTGACCTCCGGAGATACACAAATTTTTTTTTAATTTAAAGGGGAGGTGCACAGCACACCTTCCTCCACTGGGAGAAAGGGGGCCCAATTCCCACTCCCCCAAACACACACAGGTACACATTGACTAAGGGACAGCTAGGGCAGGGGAGGGCAGAAGGCCCCTTGGGAGGACATGGCACCGACAGCTGCAAGGGGTGTGGCGATCTGGAGCTCATCACCTCTGGAGGTGCGTGGGGGGAGGAGAAGAAAAGCCTCAGGGCTCCCAAGGAAATAGGAGAAGACGGTCGGGCAATAGGCAGATGAGTAAACCAAAAGGAAATCTAGAAAAGAGATGAGGGGAAGGAAAGAAGAGAGTGGAAAAAGAGAAACAGCTCAGGGGTGAAAACAGGCTGTGGGCAACAGAACAAAACAGGAAGGAAACAGCAGAGGAGAAGGAAGAACATACATCAGAGAACTGGGGAAGAGTGCGATGAACTGGGAAGGAAAGAAAAAGGGGGAGGAGGGGAGATAGGGAAGAGGAAAACACAGGAAAAGAATACTCAGTAAGAAAACTCGGGAAAGAAGGATGAAGAGGTTGGAGAGGCAAATGGGGCCCCTTGGGGGTCTTAGACTTTGACAAAAACCAGGTGGGCAGAGTACAGGCGGCAATCCTGGCTGAGGAACTCACAGAGAAAGGTCTGGCTGTGGAAACGGATTAAGTCACACGCCTGGAAAAGGCTGGGAAAAGCGCCAGAGAGTGAGAGACAATGTCAGTATCCACTGGGACTGGGCTCCTCCCTCCCGGGACCGGACACCCCGCGGAACAGGAACAGGGCACCACCAAGTACGGAAGAGGCCTGACCTTGACCAGGGGAAGTCCCGCCCATCTCCTTCCACTGGTTCCAGTACCTGTGTGGGCTGCGGCGGAGGGAACCCAGCGGAAGTGCACAGCGGCAGTAGGCGCTGGCGCGTGTGTGACGGTAACCCTGCTCTGGCAGGGACCAGGGGCAGGCGGTGGTGGCGGCAGGGCCTGCGGCGGCGCTGCGGGGCCACTGGCCCGGCAAGGCCCGGCTCTTCCTCCTTATAAGGGCTTCAAGTCAGCCTAACCATTTTTAATTTTTAGTTTCTTTGAGATAAGGTCTCACCCTGTTGCCCGGGCTGGAGTGCAGTGCCACAATCAGGGCTTACTTCAGCCTTGACATCCCAGGCTTAGGTGATCCTCCCACTTCAGCCTCCCAGGTAGCTGGGACTACAGGCACCAGGCACCACCTGCCTGACTAATTTTTTGTGTTTTTAGTAGAAGCGGGGTTTCGCCATGTTGCCCAGGCTGGTCTTGAACTCCTGGGCTCAAGTGATCCACCTGCCTCAGCTTCCTAAAGTGCTGGGGTCAGAGGCGTTGGAACCAGAGCAACTTCATCTTGAATAGGAGCTGGGTAAAAAAAAGGCTGAAACCTACTGGGCTGCATTCCCAGAGGTTAGGCATTCTAAGTCACAGGATGAGACAGGACGTCAGCACAAGATATAGGTAATAAAGACATTGCTGATAAAACAGGTTGCCGTAAAGAAGCCGGCCAAAACCCACCAAAACCAAGATGATGATGAAAGCGTCCTGGTCATCCTCACTGCCACACTCCCAACAGTGCCATGACAGTTTACAAATGCCATGGAAACCTGAGTTACCCTATATAGTCTGAAAAGGGGAGACATGAATAATCCACCCCTTGTTTTGCATATAATCAGAAAACCACAAAAATAGTTAAACAGCAGCCCTCTGGGCTGCTCTATGGAGTAGCCATTCTTTTATTCCTTTACTTTCCTAATCAACTTGCTTTCTTTGGAGTAGCCATTCTTTTATTCCTTTAATTTCCTAATCAACTTGCTTTCATCTTACTGTACGGACTCTTTGAATTATTTCTTGATCAAGATCCAAGAACCCTCTCTTGGGGTCCAGATCACCACCCCTTTCTGGTAACGATGGGATTACAGGCAAGACTCATAATGCCTGGCTGTTATTACTGATCTATGACCAAGACTTGCTCCAGGAAAATCTGCAGTCGTACATTCATTCTGTTGCTTGTCATTCTTTGAGGTTCACACCCAAAGCCTAGTCTCTAGGGGCCACAAGCTGTGGGGAAGTGGAGGGCTGAGAAGCCATGCACTCACCTTCACCCTTTCTTTGCATCTGCTTTGTGCAACTCTACTGTCTGAGGCCATCTGTCCTTGGATGAATAAGTGCCCTGGCTGTCTTATAGACTCCAGTTTCAGAGTTCTTCATATTCATGCATTTGTTCATTCATAAATTCATTCATTTATGTACTTCCTCATTCAAAGTGATACTTATGAATTAAATATACTGAAAAGTTTCTTTCCTGAGGCAGAAATAATTTGTATTCAAGCATATAAACACAGCTACAATTTCATTCTCTGCTGTTTTGAGAGTGAAAGTGTGTTTTTAAAGGAAAGAAAGACCTCAGAGAAAACTGCATGTTGATTCTTTGAGGCTGTGGAAGCCGTAAAGAAGCCAGCTAGAACCCACCAAAACCAAGATGGTGATGAGAGTGTCCTGGTTGTCCTCACTGCTACACTCCCACCTACACCGTGACAGTTTACATATGCTGTGGAAACTCCCTCACAGTCCAAACCATGTGTGGGAGCAGTTGCCTCACTGGGGTACTAGGAGATACCAGCAGCACCCAGACTGCAGAGTCCAGGCTCTGCCCAGCACATGGCAGACACTTGCTCATGCTACTTCTCTTCACTGTATGTTTACATTAAACGAGCATCTGCATTCATTGCATTATTGGGCAGATAGCCGTGCTTAATATAAATTATTTGTTTGAAGGTGTGACCAGATTACATGGGATGAGAATTTCATTTCAGTCATTGGGTTTGAAGTCCCAAGTAGAAAATGTTATTTCCATAGAGCAAAAGGATGAAGAAAGTTTGTAAACTTGTATTTGTTGCTTTTGTACCACTGAGGTTCTTCCTCATTGATGGTCAGCAAATCTAGGTCAAACTTTCAATATGGTCACTGCACTGGGTGCTGCAGGAAGTGACAGGCTGCTGCTAGTGTTACCCACATAATGCAAAGTTGCTGCAAAAAGCTCTTCCAGTCGTTTCTATGTGGAATCTAGTGACTAAAGAGAACATCTGAGGGCCCTGGTTTACAAAAGATGCCCTTATTCGCCAATGTTCTCTTTAAAAGACATGTTTATGAGAATACATTACTGACAATTATAAAATGTTCAATTTGGTCAGTTTGCTTGTTCTTTTAAATGTATCTGATATTCACCTGCATTGCTGATTTTAAGAAGTGCTTTCATATATGTTGCCTTAATTGATTTGGATGTCATGTTTCTATAGGTCTCTGGGACACATCTTCTGTGTGCATTATATTGTCAAGCATTAGGAGTTTAGTTCTTATCTCTACCTTGAGGGACCAAAATGGACCTATGATTCAGCAAGGACGCCTGCACACTGGCAGACTTATTGTAGTCAAGGATTTTGTTGTGGAACACCTTACAAAATAATTTTTCTAGCTTTAAAACATAGTAGATATTTATTGTAAAATGTTTTCAAGTAGAAGAAATTATAAAAAAGAAAATAAAATTACAATCTGGCTGTGTATGTAAACACACGTAACTATTACCTCCCTTAACACTCTTCCCTGGGTCAATTTAGCAAAATTATATTCTCCTTGCTCACTCAGCATTGTATTTGAAAATTTGAAAGTTTAACTATATCATTATATATATATAATGCATCTGCTTTGTGCAGTTTATATATATGTATTATATATATTCAAATATATGTATCTCATATACATATATATGTATATTTAGAGGCAGTCTTGGGTTTTGGGTCTTGCCCTCTTACTCAGGCTGGAGTGCAGCAGCACAATCATAGCTCATTGCAGCCTTGAACTCCTGGGCTCAAGCAATCTTTCTGCCTCAGCCTCCCAAGTAGCTGAAACTACAGGGGCATGCCACCATGCCAAGCTATTTAAAAAAAAATTTTTTTTTTTTTGAGACAAGCTCTTGTTGTGTTGCTCAGGCTAGTGCTGAACACCTGGCCTCAAATGATCCTCCTGCCTCAGCCTCCCAAAGTGCTGAAATTACAGGCATGAGCCACTGTGCCTGGCTCATCATACTTTTTGAAACAGTTATTTTTAGTGGCTGTGTAACGTTCTGTTCTTTGGATAGATAGTTTACCGTTTATCACTTATGTGTGGTCATTTCAATTGTTCCTGAGTTTTTTTGCCATTATTGACAATGTTACAAATAGAAAATAAGTGCAGGTGTGATTTATAGATGGTAGTAATAGTATTCTAAAATGTTGGTAGTAATCTGGATTATGGCAAAATCCTAATCTGGATAATATTCCAACATGCTAGTCCTAATCTGGATTTTGGTCCCCTCCCAAATCTATCTTTCCTGCCTGTCTTTGGTTCTGGCTCCCACATCACTTCTCTCATCTGCCTCCATCCTGGGAAAATCTTTCCTTAACTTCAGGACATACTCGGTTCCAGCCCAGGCTCTGCCCCTCACAGTTAGTAGAAGGTCAGAAGTTTGTGTATTATGACTAACTTTTGTCTCATAATTAATATGTAGCTTGGTTTGAAGTTTGTTCGTAAGATTACAAAGCAATCAGTTTTTTAGTGATGTAGTCATATTCTTAATTCAGTATTCTACTTCTTTGCTTAGTGAGCTACTCTTTAAGACCCAAAAGGACCAGATAATACTGTAGAAAACAGTATAAAACCTTTCAAGTGTATTCTCCTATACTTATGGTTACTTTCTGGAATAAATACTGAGAATAGTCCACCTCATTCCATGAAGTAGTTCTTATGATTTAAAAGAATCATAAAATAAAAGAAGAAAATAAAAAGACAAATCAAAATGGAATCATGAAAAATAAATCCTGACTAAGATAAGAGTTTAAATCTAAGGGAAAGCTTTAGAAACACAGACATATGGCCCAGATGGTCCCAATGTTTACGAATGTTGAGCTTGAATTAGGCCCTGAACTGCTAGATCAAAATGAGAACAATGTTCTGTCACGTAATTCACAATAATCTCAAACTGAAAACGTACCCTGCATTATGGGTTAAAGCAATTTGTGAAGCACAGAAATAGTTTTACCTTATTCGGCCTACCCTTGAAATTTTACTAAAGGTGTCCTGGAATGTTTCATGATTGTTGATGATTAAAGGAATTATAGAATATTTTATGACTATCTTTCCACTGAGGCATACTCCATGAAAGACAGAAAAGTAAAACACAGAAATGGTGACCTTCATTGCACATTCAGAATGTCTGTGGTTTGTTCATCTGCGTGTGATCTGAGACTCCAAACCTCTCTTTAAATATATGTATTCAGTTTTGACTAGATGATATATTCACATCACATGGTTCAAAACACACAAGGCACAAAAGCACATATAGTAAACATCTTCCTCTCATCTCTGCCCCACAGTCAGTCAGTTCCTGCGCCAGAGGAAACCCATGTCACCCAATCTTTCTTTTTTTTTTTGAGACAGAGTTTTGCTCTGTCGCCCAGGCTGGAGTGCAGTGGCACGATCCCTGCTTACTGCAAGCTCTGCCTCCCAAGTTCACGCCATTCTCCTGTCTCAGCCTTCTGAATGGCTGGGACTACAGGCGCCTGCCACCACGCCCAGCTGATATTTTTGTATTTTTAATAGAGACTGGGTTTCACTTTGTTAGCCAGGATGGTCTCGATCTCCTGACCTCGTGATCCACCCGCCTTGGCCTCCCAAAGTGCTGGGATTACAGGCGTGAGCCTACAATCTTTTTGTAGGGTCTTGGAGATTAGGTGAAACCATCAAATGAGATCAAGAAAAAATAAGAACAATTTATCTGATGATTTCAACACTTGGTTTGGGGAAAGAGGAATGCCAATAATCGCACTCCCAAAGTGTTGATTCAGTTTAGCTTTTATGATTTCTGTGGTCATGGCTGCTTCCTGGGCATGTTACCTGTAAAGTTGCACTGAGCTCCCCGTGGTTGGCTTAATGCTCTGCTCTCACCATCTTGAAATTGCTAATGCATTTTCATTATGGGCCGGGTTCTGTTAATTATGTAGCTAGTCCTGATAGTGATACTTTTGAGATAAAAAACAATAGGATAATTATGACTCTAGTAGTCCATGACTGACATGAGACAATTGCTTGCTTTGAGTAAAATTCAGATTCTCACCTGTCTCTGAGGTTCACAGTGTTGAAACATTTGCTAAAAAGGTGAGAAACCTCCTGACTGAATAACATTTCTAAAAGAATGGGAAAATACCAAACTGAATAGTAATGAGCTGCTTTTGCATATTAAATTCCAGATAGATTTATTATGTTTACATAATTGTATGTTTAATATTTACTGTATTCTGGCCAGATGCAGTGCAGTGGCTCATGCCTGTAATCCCAGCACTTTGGGAGGCCAAGGCGGACGGATCATCAGGTCAGGAGATCGAGACCATCCTGGCTAACATGGTGAAACCCGGTCTGTACTAAAAATACAAAAAATTAGCTGGGCATGGTGGCGGGCGCCTGCAGTCCCAGCTACTCAGAAGGCTGAGGCAGGAGAATGGCGTGAACCCAGGAGGTGGAGCTGGCAGTGAGATGAGATTGTGCCACTGCACTCTGGCTTAGACAACAGAGTGAGACTCTGTTGCAAAAAAAAAAAAAAAAATTAGAGACTATAGGTTTTTGGCAATTGACATTTTAACCACACCTGATGGCTGAAGTTAAACTTAAAAATGGTTAATGTATATTTTGTACTTACATTATTTTCATATGTGTTTGTGGGTTTTTTTTTTTTTTTTGTATTTACCACAGATACTGGACATTAAATCCTTGCCTCAGTTATTGCTGGAGATGAAGGGTGGATATTACCCAGATAGGATAGGTGCAAATGGAGTTGGTTCACTCCCAACAGGAAGTTTCCTAAGTAAAAGGGTTTAATCTGGCTTGCTTATTATCATAGAGCAGAAAGATGCTGATTCCTTGGGGGACAGTATGTGCATAGAAAACAAATTCATATATAGGTTACTTGGGGAGTTAGGGGAAGAGCTGTAGGATTTCAGGATTGAGGCCATTTTTTTTTTCTTTGTAGAGCATATTGGCGTGGAGTCAAGGCTTTGTTAGAAATCTGTCAATAAATATGCACTACCCTGTGGTTGTGCGTTGAACATGGGCACTTACTAAGTCTTCATAATAAGGGATATGAGGCCAGAAGGTGGCCTTCCAGCCTAGTACAGACCTCATGGGAGTAGGGTTGCCAGATAAAATATAGGACCCCCAGCTAAATTTAAATAAACAAATAATTTCTTTAGTGTAAGTATGGGCCAAATGTTGCATGATTCTTATTTAGTATAGACATACTAAATAAAATTAAATATACTAAATATAACATTTGAGACGTATTTATACTGAATATAATATAAATAAATATACTAAATATAACATTTGAGACATTTATACTAAAAATAATTAATTGTTTGTCTGAAATTCAAATTTAACTGCATTTCCTGTATCATACCTACTAAGTCTGGTCATTCCATTTGTGGGACAAGATAAGCATGAGAATTGTGGAAGTTGTAGACTTGACTTGAACTTAGCATCCCACTGCTTAGGGTCAAATGTTGGGTTATAGTGGGGGAAATCTGCAAGTTAGATAAGAACCCACTGCACACTTGTTATACAGGTTGAATAACCCTTATCTGAAATGCTTGGGAGTAGAGTATTTTAGATTTTGGATAGTTTCAGTTACTTGCATATCTATTAATATAATTTGATATCTTGAGGACAGGACCCAAGTCTAAACTTAATGTTTATTTGTTTTATATGTATCATATATATGTATCTTGAAGGTAATTTTATATAATATTTTAAATAATTTTGTGCATGAAACAAAGTTTGTGTGCATTGATCCATCAGAATGCAACCCTTTTGGACAATATGTGGTTGTTTGGCCTCATCATAATTCCTGACTCTGAATTTATATGCTACTGATAAGCAATCATTTTCTTATACTTATTCACACATAAGTACTTAACCATAAGAAGTATGATACACTAAGGGAGGAGACTACCCCTCATATTGTCTTATGCCCAATTTCTGCCTCCAAAGAAAGAAGAAGTAAAAACTAAAAGGCAGAAATGAAATCTACAGGCAGACAGCCCAGCGCCGTGCCCTGGGCCTGGTAGTTAGGGAGCAACCCCTGACCTAACCGGTTATGTTATCTATAGATTCTAGACATTGTATGGAAAAGCACTGTGAAAATCCCTGTACTATTGTGTTCCATTCTAATTACTGGTGCATGCAGTCCCCAGTCAGTTATCCCCAGCTTGCTCAATCAATCACGACCCTCTCACATGGACCCCTTTAGAGTTGTGAGCCCTTAAAAGGGACAGGAATTGCTCACTCAGGGAGCTTGGCTCTTGAGACAGGAGTCTTGCCAATCCTTCTGGCTGAATAAACCCCTTCCTTCTTTAACTCGGTGTCAAGGGGTTTTGTCTGCAGCTCTTCCTGCTACATTTCTTCGTTCCCTGACCGGGAACCGAGGTGATTGGCGGGTGGTTGAGGTAGCTTCTTAGGCGGCTTAAGCCTGCCCTGTGGAACATCCCTGCAGGGGACTCCGACCAGCCCAAGTGACGCGGATCCTGAGAGCACTTCTGGGTAGGCATTTGCCCCGGTGGGATGCCTTGCCAGAGCAGTGTGTAGCTGGCCACTGTGGAGGATCAACACAGTGACTAAACACTAGAAAGGAACTGGCACTTAGAGTCCGGACATCTAAAACTTGGTAACACTGGTCTTTGGAACTTACCCACTCCATTTGAGTGGAAACGTGCCTGATCACCCACGGCGTGCCTTTATTTGGCACTTTGGTTTTGGTTTTGATTTGGTTTGAATTACTTGACAGGACTGGTCTTGGGAACTTGCCCACTCCATTTGAGTGGAAGCATGGCCTGATCACCCATGACGTGCCTTTACCAGCAGTTTGTTTTTTGTTTTTGACTTGACTTGGATTGCTTGATACTTTGGTTTTGGGTTTTGGCCTGGCTTGGATTTCTTGATACTCTGATTTTGGTTTTGATTCTGGTTTGGTATAAACTGTAAAAGTGTGTGTATGCCCTTTTTACCGGTTCTTTGTTTTGTGATATGTGTGTAGTGTGAGTGTGGTGTTTTTTCTCGAGGAAGCATGGATCAGGCACAAAGTAAGCCCACCCCACCAGGAACTGTGTTGAAAATTTTCAAAAAAGGATTTAAGGGAGACTAGAGAGTACTGGGACACCAGGAAAACTTAAAACTTTGTGTAAGATAGACTGGCCAGCATTAGAGGTATGTTGGCCATCAGAAGGAAGCCTGGTCCCTTGTTTCAAAGGTATGGCACAAGGTAACCTGTAAGCCAGGGCACCCAGACCAGTTCCCATACATAGACACTTGGTTACAGCTGGTTTTAGACCCTCCACCCCACAGTGGTTGAGAGAACAGCAGCATAAGCGGCTGGCAGAGGCGAGCAAAGACGAGCAGAGAGAGAGAAAGGAAAGAGACAGAGAGGACAAGAGGCAAAGAGAGAAAGGAAAGAGACAGAGAAACAAAGAGGGAGTCAAGGAGAGAAAGAGAGGGAGAAAGAGAGAGGCAGAGAGAGAGAAAGAGACAGGCAAAAGGAAAGTCAAAGAGACAAAGTCAGAGAAAGAGAGATATACTGTTGGAACCGAACTCTCGATTCCCTCCTGGGCAGGGGTCGTCGCGAAGGATCACCGACACGAGGTTCACAGCAGAGAGTTATTTATTACTAGCGCGCTAGGGTCCCAAGCTCTAAGTTGGTCCTGGGACCCCGACTGCTTGTTACAGGCTGTTTATATATGCTAACACAAGTTCAAACACAGCTTATGGCGCGAAATTCAAACAAAGCTTAAGGCGTAAAATGATTGGGTCTAGCTATAGCCTGAGCAAGGGGTCTTGGTTTAATTGGTTGGAGCAGGACCTTATGAGGTTCTTTCCTGGAGTTGATGATTCCGGGAACTTCGAGGCAGGGTGAGACCCCTGGAATTGGCAGGGTGGGACCTCATGAGGTTGTTTCCCGGAATTGGCAGGGTGGGACCCTATCAGGGTGGGACCCTATCTAGGCAGGGTGGGACCCTATCTAGGGCCACCTGGTGCTAACTTTTTAGGTTTTGTGAGGCCTACTAGTTTCAATACAAGTAGTTCAAAAAAAGTATACCATATTCCTTTAAAAGCCAGGGTAAATTTAAAACTATAATTGATAATTAAAGGTATTCTCCATAACCCTATAACACCCCAATACCACTTTGTTGTCAGCGTAAACAAGGGTGTAGCCCAAAAGCACTGAGGTCACTGACAACCTGTAGCCTTCCTATCAAAAATTCCTTAACCTATCTGTGGATGGCCAAAATGCATTCAATCTGTAGCAGCAACTGCTTTGCTAACAGAAGAAAGTAGAAAAATAACTTTTAGAGGAAACCTCATTGTGAGTATACCTCACCAGTTCAGAAGTATCCTTAGAGCGGGGAAAAGGGATGATTTAACATTAACCACTGAAAATTCCCTTAACCCAGCAGGTTTCCTAACAGGAGATCTAAATCTTAATTAGCATACAAAGGTCCTACCAGACCTAAGAGGAACTCCCTCAGGACAGGATGATTGATGCTTTCTTCTGTGTAACTGAAGGAAAAAAAAAAAGAAACCCATCTATACCAATTCTAAGTTAATTTAGACTAAACAAGGTCTTATTAATAGCAAAGGATAATTGAAATCCCAAACTTACAAGGTTTTCAACAAAAGTAAAGTTTGCTGAAAGTTAACAGTGTAGCATGTATTATAGTAACTTCTAATCTTGTGGCCTTAGACAGTTTAGTCCACAGACATAAAGTAAGTTCACTTTGGAAAAGAATGGTTATCTTCGGGAAAAAAAAAGTGGGGGGGAAGTTTATGTAAAAAGAATGTTATATGGTAAATTCTTGTCCTGAAATAAATGAACTGGTTGTTTAAAGAAAGAAATGTTTGTAATAAGTCAGAAAGTTAAGGCATGTCGAAAAATTGCCCATAAAAGTCGTGAAAGAAAAGAAAAAGTTATAAAAAAAGTGTTAGAAAAAGAATTTATTCAAGAAATATTGCATAATTTAAAAGTAATTAGTCCTCCTGAATATAAAACTATTGAAGAGACAGTTTATGTGCACGGTGTATAAGGAAAGTAAAGTATACTATTGGTAAAGGGATTGTAAGGAGGCATAAGAATGTGGATTTTTACCTACATTAAAAGGTTAAAAAATTGTTTTATGGTTTAAGCAAGTTTTAAAACGTTAATTATGTGTAAATTCTGTGTGTAAACATATTAGCTAAAGTTAAAGAGGTATCATCCAGTTTTTCTGTAAACTGGACATTAAAATAAAATTGTAATAGGTTTTTCTTAAAGCACCAACCTGCTCTTTAGCAAAAATTATAAAAGGTTAAAAAGAGTCTATAAAATCTTACCTTATGGTCAAACATTAAAAATTAGATAAATATGTCTACAAGGTTTTATTAAAATTAGGTTTAACAATAATACACTAATGTAAAAGTAAAATTTAGCTTATCAGGTATAAAAATCATACTAAAAGCATTATTAAATATAAAATGGTGTTTGGATTTCTTTGGTCTAAAAACTGATAAAAATAGGTGCTAAAGGAAATTTCTCAGTAAGAAGGCACCAAAGACTATAAAGTCCACTGTTGATGTCCCCACATTTAAAACAAAAGGTCAGTTTCTTAGAAATTATATACTTACTTTATCTTCCACTTTCCTTTCCCTCAAAACTAAAAGTCTTTTAGCACATGTACCACCCCTAGAATTTCCAGTAAACCAGCACCATCCTGAAGATCATATTCTCATCAAAGGGTGGAAAGAAGAAAAACTCGAGCCAGCCTAGGAAAGACCCTACCTTCTGCTGCTAACCACCAAGACTTCTGTTCATACAGCAAAAAAGGATGAACTCATCACACCTGAGTCAAGAAAGTGCCACCCCCTCCAGAGTAGTGGGCCATAGTCCAGGGGGAAACCCTACCAAACTAAAGCTAAGAAAAATTTAACTCAGTTCATCTATTCTATTACTCTTTCTTCTTTCCTCATTCTATTGCTGACTGTCTAGTTATTAACATAACCAAATCAATTTCTTCTCAAACAATTGCATTGAATGCTGCCTTGTTATACCCTGTAGAGACTTGCCAAATCAAAGACAGCTTTTTACTTCAGAAAAGTACTTCTGTCACTCCTGACTCTCCTCAGACTGGGCATTAGTAAACTAGGACCATTTAATCTGGGGAGATTTCGATAAAGACCCCAGTGCCAACCAGGAGTCTTGCCCCCCAATGTAGAGCTTTCATGCCATAGTTGGTCCAACGTTCTGTGGACCACTGAAGTCCAAGGATGGACTGCCCCAACTGGTTTTTGTAATTTCCTAAAACCGTATGTTCATTTTACTAGAGGATCATCGAAGTTAAAGACTTAAACTTTAGCAATTAAGACAGGATACCAAGATGCAAATGCATGGTTAAAATTGATCAAATATTCCATCTGCACGTTAAACAAAAGCAGTTGTTATGCTTGTGCACATGGCAGGCCAGAGGCCCAGATTGTCCCCCTTCCACTAAGGTGGTCCTCCAGTTGACCAGGAGTAGGCTGCATGGTAGCTGTTTTCCAGGATTCTACAGCCTGGAGTAATAAGTCATGCCAAGTGCTCTCTGCTATATCCTGAGTCTGGCACCTTGCAGGTCAGCCCCCAAGGGCCATTCAGCTTCTGTCTCCCGACACTAAGTTGACTTCATTTCTCTCACGACAGGGAGGAAACTTAGCATTCCTTGGAGACCTGAAGGAATGCGATGAGCTTAAGAATTTCCAAGAGCTTATCAATCAGTCAGCCCTTGTTCATCCCCAAGCGGATGTGGGGTGGTATTGTGGTGGACCTTTACTGGGCACTCTGCTGAATAACTGGAGTGGCACTTGTGCTTGAGTCCATTTGGCTATCCCTTTCACTCTGGCATTTAATCAACCAGAGGGAGAAAAAAAGAAGACATTATAAAGCGAGAGAAGCCCCTTATGGGTCTTTCGACTGTCACATCTATTTAGATGCAGTTGGAGCCCTGCAAGGAGTACCAGATCCATTTAAAGCTTGAAATCAAATAGCTACAGGATTTTTTTTTTTTTTTTTTTTGAGGCGGAGTCTTGCTCTGTCGCCCGGACTGGAGTGCAGTGGCCGGATCTCAGCTCACTGCAAGCTCCGCCTCCTGGGTTTACACCATTCTCCTGCCTCAGCCTCCCGAGTAGCTGAGACTACAGGCGCCCGCCACCTCGCCCAGCTAGTTTTTGTATTTTTAGTAGAGACGGGGTTTCACCGTGTTAGCCAGGATGGTCTCGATCTCCTGACCTCGTGATCCGCCCGTCTCGGCCTCCCAAAGTGCTGGGATTACAGGCTTGAGCCACCGCGCCCGGCAGCTACAGGATTTAAGTGAATATTTTAGTGGGTGACAATTAATAAAAATGTAGATTGGATAAACTACATCTATTACAACCAACAGCAATGAACTTTTCATGAGTTAAAAGACAAACTCAGGTCGGCCCCAGCCCTGGGGCTACCTGACCTGACAAAACTTTTACACTGTATGTGTCAAAAAGAAAAAAAAAAAAAAAAAAAAAAAGGCAGTTGGAGTTTTAACCCAGACTGTGGGGCCCTGGCCAAGGCCAGTGGCCTATCTCTCAAAACAACTAGATGCAGTTTCCAAAGGCTGGCCCCCATGTCTAACGGCCCTGGCCGCAATGGCCCTGTTAGCACAAGAAGCAGATAAGCTAACTCTTGGGCAAAACCTAAACATAAAGTCCCCCCATGCTGTGGTGACTTTAATAAATACCAAAAGACATCATTAGCTAATGAATGCTAGACTAACTAGATACCAAAGCTTGCTCTGTGAAAATCCCCACATAACCATTACAGTTTGCAACACCCTAAACCCCGCCACCTTGCTCCTGGTATCAGAGAGCCCAGTTGAACAATAACTGTGTAGAGGTATTGGACTCAGTTTATTCTAGTGGGCCCAACCTCTGAGACCATCCTTAAACATCAGCAGACTGGAAGCTGTATGTGGATGAGAGCAGCTTCTCCAACCCCTGCAAAGTGACTCTGAAGAAGACGACAAGCCCTGCTCCAGTCACACCCGGAAGCTGACTGGTCCACACACGGCTGAAGCATGAGGAAACTGATCGCAAGACTCATTTTCCTTAAAATTTGGACTTGTACAGTAAGGACTTCAACTGACCTTCCTCAGACTTAGAACTGTCCCCAGTACATACATCAAGTCACTGAGGTAGGACAAAAGATTGCTACAGTCCTATTATTTTATAGTTATTATACACGTACCAGGACTCTAAAAGAAACTTGCTTATATAATGCTATTCTATCCAAGGTATGTAGCCCAGTCTCTAAATGTCACTTCATGTTATGTTTGTGGAGGAACTACTGCCCTCCCACTCCCAGGCCCAAGACATAAAAGCCGCTCCCGGCAGGTGCGCGGCGTGAACTTCCTCAGCCCCCTTCATATGCAGACCTAGGAACCTCGCCCGAGAATGCCGGAGCGACTTCCTCGGCCTTTGCCGCCGGAGACCAGTGAACCTCGCCTCCTCTTTCTTTACATTGTCTACATAATAAAGTTTCCTTTTTATCTTGCCTACTTGCCCTTTTCTCTGGCGCCAGCTCTGGTGGTCACATAAAGCAAATCAAAAACAATGTGTTCAGGGTAGGTAAGTAACACAGTAGCATCACTAGAATACCTGTCATCTACTATTAAAAATCAGCAATAACAAGTGATGGGCTTTAAGTCTCCACCTATGATGCTATGTTTTGATTAAATGGTTACTATCCACTGTTTTTTTTTTTTCTATATAAGAGGAAACATCAGAAGCAGTGGAAAGACAAGGAAGTGAGTCCTCTAGGGATGAGAAGGCATTCTGCTGGATGTCTTTTTAAAAATGTTCCTCCAAAGTCATCTGCCTCATTAATAACATTTTTGTCTCGAAAGTCTCCTTTGATTTTATGAACTGACATTATTTCTTGTTCTGCTATGAATGAACACTACTGTAGTCCTTCAGTAAGCCCATCACACATTTTCACCATGTTGTCTATAGGCACTTTTTCTGCAGTGGTAATGTAATCTTGATCATCAGTATTATGATCAATTGATTCAAAACTATTTCATGCCGGGTGTGGTGACTCATGCCTGTAATCCTAGCACTTTGGAAGGCTGAGGTGGGTGGATCACCTGAGGTCAGGAGTTCAAGACCAGCCTGGCCAACATTGCAAAACCTCAACTCTACTAAAAATACAAAAATTAGCCAGGCGTGGTGGTGTCCACCTGTAATTCCAGCTACTCAGGTGGCTGAGGCAGGAGAATCACTTGAACCCAGGAGGTGGAGTTTGCAGTGAGCCGAGATCACGCCACTGCACTCTAGCCTGGGCGAGAGTGAGACTGTGTCTCCAAAAGAAACAACAAAACAAAAAAAAAAAAGAAAAAACCACAAAACTAATTAATTCAATTTTACCATCAGCAAATGAACAAGTGGGGGCTCATTATTGATGTTAAGAACTTCTTTGATTGGCTGGGCGTGGTGGCTCATGCCTATAATCCCAGCACTTTTGGAGGCTGAGTGGATCATGAGATCAGGAGATTGAGACCATCTTGGCCAACATGGTGAAACCCCGTCTCTACTAAAATACAAAAAATTAGCCGCGCATGGTAGCACGTTCTTGTAATCCTGGCTACTTGGGAGGCTGAGGCAGGGGAATTGCTTGAACCTGGGAGGTGGAGGTTGCAGTGAGCCAAGGTCACGCCATTGCACTCCAGCCTGGGCAATAAGAGTGAAACTCCATCTTAAAAAAACAAAAACAAACACAATCTTCTTTGCTCTCCGTGTCCTCCAGCTCACTGACACACTCTGAGGGTCTATTTTTTGCATATGTTAGGAGAATAGACGTTATTTTATCTCACTTGACATATAGGATCCTTCAAAATCACCACTTTGTTCATCATCATCACTGAACATGGTTGCAGGCCAGAGGTTGTGCCAGGCATGCACAACTGTGCCTTTAGTTAGAACTGTGTTCCAACAGTTGGCAATAGCATACATGGCATCCTTTATGCTAAACTCCTTTTGAAAACCTTTCACATTCATGCCTCTGTTCACTGCTAGCATGTTGTCCAAGAAAGTGTTTTTATGTTTTCTCTTTATTGATTTAAGGATACTCTGGTCACATGACTGAATGAGTGAAGTCACATTTGGGGAAAAGTACATGGCATACACATTATTTTTTGATGCAAATTTCAGCTGGAGGATGAGCAGAGCGGTTGTCAAGGAATAGCAAAATCTCATAGTTGTCATTTATTCCAGCTTCCCTGTAGTGAGCACCAGCAAAATGTTTGTAAAACCAATCAGAAAAGATGTCCCTGGTGATCCATGCCTTTTTGCTAGTGTAAAAATGGACTGGTGAGAAATTTACTCTTCAAAAACAATGAGAATGCAAGCTGTTGCCTAATAGCAAGTTTGCACTTATGTGTGCCTGCCGCATTAGCACATCCCAGCACAGTTATCCTATTGTTGGCATCCTTAATTCCTATATTGACTATCTCCTCAAGTGTAGTCAAGTGTCTTTCTGGGGCAATAATGCCAAAATGATGTTTCATCAGCATTACAGACTTGTTTTGGTGTCAGATTTTCATCAGCAACAGCCTTGGCAAAGTCATCAATAAATTTTTCTGCTGCTTTGTAATCAGCAGATGCTTAATCACCACAAATTGAAAAAAATTTTGCTGTTTTTTTCTTGAATTTCTGCAACCAGCTCATTGAATATTCACAGTTCCTTCCATTTTCACTTCATCATGACAGATCTTTGTTTCATGATCAACATACCATTAAGTGGCATGTGTTCACTGCAACACTGATGGATTCAAGACACAATTGAGAATTTCATTTATCTTTAGCTTTTTTTTTTTTTCTTTGAGACGGATTCTTGCTCTGTCACCCAGGCTGGAGTGCAGTGGCGTGATCTTGGCTCACTGCAGCCTCCACCTCCCAGGTTCAAGTGATTCTCCTGACTCAGCCTCCTGAGTAGTTGGGATTCCAGATGCCTGCCACCACGCCTGGCTAATTTTTGTATTTTTAGTAGAGACAGCGTTTTGCCATGTTATCAAGCTGGTCTCAAACCCCTGACCTCAGGTGATCCACCTGCCTTGGCCTCCCAAAGTGCTGGGATTACAGATGTGAGCCACCATGAATGGAACCTTCATAACCTTAGAAATATGCCTGTACTATGTGCTGGTAACTGTGTTAATGTGCTTTGCTTGAATAATTTTATTTTATTATCACAAAAATATTATGAGAGAAAAACTAATATTAACCTATCTTAAAAGATGATAAAAAGGGTCCCTACTGCAAAATTGTAATATAATACTATAAAAATTCACCTTTTTAAAGTACATAATTCAGTGATTTTTGGTATATTTGCAAGGTTATGCAATCATTCCCATGATATATTTTTATTTTTTAAATTTTAATAATATAATTTAACAAAATATACCCAAAACATTATAATTTCAATACAAAAATTATTGATATATTTTTCATTCTTTTGTCTTACTAAATATGTATATATTTTGCACTTAAAAGACATCTCAAATGCTCGATAGCCAATATATCTACTGGCTACTCTACTAGCATAGCGTTAGAGAGCTATAGAGACTACTATTGACTTTTTCAAAATAGTTTATTTTCAACTAATTATAGATTCACAAGATGACAAGAAAAGGGGATATATATAAGGCCTTGTATACCCTTCATCCTGCTTCCAATAGTGCTGTTATCTTATTATAGTAATTATAGTACAATAACAAAACCAGAAGTTGATTCTCGTCTGTCATTGCCTTTTTAAAAATTTTTTCAGTGTATTAAAAATTTTTTTTTCAATAGGTTGCTGGGAAGCAGGTGGTGTTTGGTTACATAAATAAGTTCTTTAGTGGTAATTTCTGAAATTTTGATGCATCCGTAACTCAAGCAGTGTACACTGTACCTAATGTGTAGTCTTTTATCCCTCACCCCCCTTCCACCCTTTCCCCCTAGTCCCCAAAGTCCATTGTATGGACTTATTTCTTAAAATAAGACATTGCATCCTCATAGCTTAGCTCCCGATTGTGAGCGAGAACACATGATGTTTGGTTTTCCATTCCTGTGTTACTTCACTTAGGATATAGTTCTATCTCTCTCTCTATATGATATGTTATATATATGTTATATATATGTTTTATATATGATGTTATGTATTTATATATATTATATATGATATGTTATATATATCTCTCTCTCACACATTTCTTTATCCACTTGTTGATTGGTAGGCATTTGGGCTAGTTCCATATTTTTGCAATTGTGAATTGTGCTGCTATAAACGTGTGTGTGCAAGTATCTTTTTTGTATAATGGCTTCTTTTCCTTTAGGTTGATACCTAATGGTGGGGTTCCTGGATCAAATGGAAGATCTACTTTAGTTCTTTAAGGAATATCTACACTGTTTTCCATAGTGGTTGTACTAGTTTACATTTGCACCCACAGTGCAAAAATGTTCCCTTTTTACCACATCCATACCAACATCTATTAGTTTGTGATTTTTTGAATATGGCCATTCTTGCAGGAATGAGGTGGTATCACATTGCAGTTCTGATTTGCATTTCTCTGATAATTAGTGATGTTGAGCATTTTTCCACATGCTTGTTGTCCATTTCTGTGTCTTCTTTTGAGAATTGTCTATTCATGTCCTTAGCCCACTTTTTGATGGAATTGTTTGATTTTTTTCTTGCTGACTTCTTTGAGTTCTTCGTAGATTCTGGATGTTAGTCCTTTTTCTGATGTGTACATTGTAGATTTTTCTCCCACTCTGTGGGTTGTCTGTTGATTCTGCTGTTTCTTTTGCAGTGCAGATGCTTTTTAGTTTAATTAAGTCCCATCTATTTACCTTTGTTTCTGTTGCATTTGCTTTTGGGTTCTATGTCATGAAGTCTTGCCTAAGCCCATGTCTAGAAGGGTTTTTCCAATGTTATCTTCTAGAATTGTTATGGTTTCAGGTCTTAGGTTTAAGTCTTTGATCCATCTTGAGTTGATTTTTGTATAAGGTGAAAGATGAGGATCCGGTTTCATTCTTCTACATGTGGCTTGTCAATTATCCCAGCACCATTTGTTGAATAGGGTATCCTTTCCCCACTTTATATTTTTGTTTAATTTGTTGAAGATCAGTTGGATATAAGTATTTGACTTTATTTCTGGGTTCTCTAAGCTGTTCCATTGGTCTGTGTGCCTATTTTTACACCAGTACCATGCTGTTTTGGTAACTATGGCCTTATGGTATGGTTTGAAGTCAGGTAATGTGATGCCTCCATGTTTAATCTTTTTGCTTAGTCTTGCTTTGGCTATGTGAGCTCTTTTTTGGTTCCATATGAATTTAAGGATTGCTTTTTCTAGTTCTGTGAAGAACGATGGTGGTATTTTGATGGGAATTGCATTGAATTTGTAGATTGCTTTTGGCAGTATGGTCATTTTCACAATATTGATTCTACCCATGCATAAGCATGGGATGTGTTTCCATTTGTGTTGTCTATGATTTCTTTCAGCAGTGTAGAGATGTTTCACCTCCTTGGTTAGGTATATTCCTAAGGTTTTTTTTTTTTTTTAAACAGCTGTTGTAAAAGTGGTTGAGTTCTTGATTTGACTCTCAGCTTAGTTGCCGTTGGTGTATAGCAGAGCTATTGATTTGTGTACATTAATTTTGTATCCTGAAACTTTACTAAATTCATTTACCAGTTCTAGGAGCATTTCGGATGAGACTTTAGGGTTTTATAGGCATATGATCGTATCATCAGCAAATAGTAACAGTTTGACTTCCTGTTTACCAATTTGGATGCCAGTGATTCCTTTCTCTTGTCTGATTGCTCTGGCTAGAACTTCCAGTACTATGTTGAATAGAAGTGGTGAAAGTGAGCATCTTTGTCTTGTTCTAGTTCTCACGGGGAATGCTTTCAATTTTCCCCCATTCAGTATGTTGGCTGTAAATTTGTCCTAGATGTCTTTTATTACCTTAAGGTTGTTCCTTCTATGCTGATTTTGGTGAGGGTTTTAATCATAAAGGGATGCTGGATTTTTTCAAATGTTTTTTTCTGCAGCTATTGAGATAATCATGTGATTTTTGTTTTTAATTCTGTTTATGTGGTATATCACATTTATTGACTTACTTATGTTACACCATCCCTGCATCTGTGGAAACCCACTTGATCATGGTGGATATTCTTTTTGATATGCTGGTGGATTTGGTTAGCTAGTATTTTATTAAGGATTTTTGCATCTATGTTCATCAGAGATATTGGTCTGTAGTTTTTTTTTGTTGTATCCATCCCCGGTTTTGGTATTAGGGTAATACTGGCTTCGTAGAATGATTTAGTAAGGATTCTCTTTTTCTCTCTCCCATGGAATAGTGTAAGTAGGATTGGTATCATTCCTTCTTCGAATATCTGATGGAATTCAGCTGTAAATCCATCTGGCCCTGGATTTGTTGTTGTTGTTGTTTAAAAATTACTATTTCAATCTTGCTGCTTGTTATTGATCTGTTCAGAGTTTCTATGTCTTCCTGGTTTAATTTAGGGGAGTTGTATATTTCCAATTTATCCATCTCCTCTAGGTTTTCTAGTTTATGTGCATAAAGGTGTTCATGGTAG
Organism: Colobus angolensis palliatus; assembly: GCF_000951035.1. Taxonomy (NCBI): domain Eukaryota; kingdom Metazoa; phylum Chordata; class Mammalia; order Primates; family Cercopithecidae; genus Colobus; species Colobus angolensis. The sequence goes on along the minus strand of NW_012114599.1, from coordinate 15,920,622 downwards.
CCTTGAATAATCTTGTACTTTTGTGGTGTCAGTAGTGATATCTCCTGTTTCATTTCTAATTGAGCTTATTTGAATCTTTTCTTTTCTGGGTTAATCTCACTAATCAATTTTATTTATCTTTTCAAGGAACCAACTTTTTGCTTCATTTGTGTTTTGTATTTTTTTTTTTGTTTCAATTTCATTTAGTTCTGCTCTGATCTTTGTTATTTTCTTTCTTCTGCTGGGTTTGGGTTTGGATTGTTCCTGTTTCTGCAGTCCCATGAGGTGTGACCTTAGATTGTCTGTCTGTGCTCTTTCACACTTTTTGATGTAGGCATTTAATGCTATGAACTTTCCTCTTAGCACCACTTTTGCTGTATCCCAGAGATTTTGATAGTTTTGTCACTATTATTGTTCAGCTCAAATAATTTTTAAATTTCCTTTTTTTTTTTTTTTGAGATGGAGTCATGCTCTGTCACCCAGGCTGGAGTGCAGTGGTGTGATCTTGGCTCACCGCAAGCTCTCCCTCCCAGGTTCACACCATTATCCTGCCTCAGCCTCCTGAGTAGCTGGGACTACAGGTGCCCACCACCATACCTGGCTAATTATTTGTATTTTTAGTAGAGACAGGATTTCAAAATGTTAGGCAGGATGATCTCGATCTCCTGACCTCGTGATCTGCCTGCGTTAGCCTCCCAAAGTGCTGGGATTATAGGCATGAGCCACTGAGCCCGGCCTAAATTTCCATCTTGATTTCACTGTTGACCCAGTGATTATTCAGGAGCAGTTTATTTCATTTCCATGTATTTGTGTGGTTTTTAGAGTTCCTTTTGGAATTATTTGCAATTTTATTCCACTGTGGTCTGAGAGAATGCTTGAAATAATTTCAGTTTTCTTAAATTTACTGAGACTTGTTTTGTGGCATATCATATGGTCTATCTTGGAGAATGTTTCATGTGCTGATGAATAGAATGTATATTCTGCAGTTGTTGGGTGGAATGTTCTGTAAATATCTGTTAAGTCCATTTGTTCTAGGGCATAGTTTAAGTCCACTGTTTTTTTTTTGTTGTTGTTGACTTCCTGTCTTGATGACCTGACTAGTGCTGTCAGTGGACGATGAAAGTCCCCTACTATTATTGTGTTGCCATCTATCTCATTTCTTAGGTCTACTAGTAATTGTTTTATAAACTTGGGAACTCCAGTGTTAGGTGCATATGTATTTAGGATTGTGATATTTTCCTGTTGGACTAGTCCTTTTATCATTGTATGGTGTTCCTCTGTGTCTTTTTTAAACTGTGGTTGCTTTAAAGTTTGTTTTGTCTGATATAAGAATAGCTACTCCTGCTCACTTTTGGTGCTCATTTGCTTGGAATATCTTTTTCCACCTCTTTACCTTAAGTTTATATGAGTCCCTATATGTTACATAAGTCTCCTGAAGACAGCAGAAACTTAGTTGGTAAATTCTTACCCATTCTACCATTCTGTATCTTTTAGGTAGAGCATTTATTCCATTTACATTCAATGTTAATATTGAGATGTGAGGTACTGTTCTACTTATTGCCTTAATACCTTTTTTTAAAAATTGTGTTATTGTTGTATAGGACCTGTGAGATTTATACTTTATGGTGTATTTCAAGAATTTACTTCAAGATTTAGAGCTCTGTTTTTTTTTTTTTTGGAGACGGAGTCTCACTCTGTCACCCAGGCTGGAGTGCAGTGGCACAATCTTGGCTCCCTGCAAGCTCTGCCTCACGGGTTCATGCCATTCTGCGGCCTCAGCCTCCTGAGTAGCTGGGACTACAGGTGCCCGCCACTGAGCCTGGTGAATTTTTTGTATTTTTAGTAGAGACGGGGTTTTACCATGGTCTCAATCTCCCAACCTCATGATCTGCCCACCTTGGCCTCCCAAAGTGCTGGGATTACAGGTGAGAGCTACCATGCCTGGCCAAGATTTAGAATTCCTTTTAGCAGTTCTGGTAGTGCTGGCCTGGTAATGGCAAATTTTCTCAGCATTTGTTTGTCTGGAAAAGACTGTATTATTCATTTATGAAGCTTAGTTTTGCCAGATACAAAATTCTTGGCTGATAATTTTTTGTTTAAGGAGGCTAAAAATAGGACCCCAATCCCTTCTAGCTTGTAGGTTTTCTGCTGATAAATATGCTGTTACTCTGATAGGTTTTCCCTTATAGGCTACTTGATGCCTTTGCCTCACAGCTCTTAAGATTCTTTCCTCTTCGTCTTGACTTTAGATAACCTGATGACTGTGTGCCTTGGCTATGATCTTTTAGCCATGAATTTCCCAGGTGTTCTTTGAGCTTCTTGTATTTGGATGTCTAGCTCTCTAGGAAGGCCAGGGAGGTTTTCCTCAATTATTCCCTCAAACATGTTTTCTGGATTTTAGATTTCTCTTCTTCCTTGGGAACACCAATTATTCATAGGTTTGGATGCTTAACATAGTCCCAAACTTCTTGGAGCCTTTGTTTATTTTTTTTAATCCTTTTTTCTTTGTCTTTGATGGGTTGTGTTAATTCAAAAGCCTTGTCTTTGAGCTCTGAAGTCCTTTCTTCTGCTTATTAATTGTATTGCTGAGAATTTCCTGAGCATTTTGCATTTCTCTGTGTCCTTGATTTCCAGAAATTGTGATTGTTTTTTGTTATGCTATCTATTTCACTGAGGAGTTTTCCTTTCATATCCTGTATCATGTTTTTCATTTTTTTAAGTTGGATTTCACCTTTCTTGGTGCCTCCTTGATATGCTTAGCAATTGACCTTCTGAATTCTTTTTCTGGCATTTCAGAGATTTATTCTTGGTTTGCATCCATTGCTGGTAAGCTTATGTGATCTCGTGGGGGTGTTAAAGAACTTTGTTTTTCATATTACCAGAATTGTTTTTCTGGTTCCTTCTCATTTGGAGAGACTGTGTCAGAGGGAAGATCTGGGACTCAAGGGCTGCTGTTCAGATTCTTTTGTCCAACAAGGTGCTTTCTTAATGTAGTATTCTTCTGCTTTTCCTAGGAGTGGGGCTTCCTGAGAGCCAAACTGCAGTGATTGTTTTTGCTCTTCTGGGTCTAGCCATTCAGCAGAGCTATCAGGCTCTGGGCTGGTACTGGGGAGTGTGAGCAAAGAATCCTGTGATCTGATTTGTCCTCAGGCCTTTTGGCCGTGGATAACACACCTGCTCCTGTGAAGGTAGCAGGGGAGTGAAGTGAACTCTATGAGGGTCCTTGTTTGTACTTCTTTTTTTTTTTTTTTTTTTGAGATTTCTCATTTAGCCCTGTACTTAAACAATCTATTTTTTTTTTTTTGAGACAGAGTGTCGCTCTGTTGCCTAGGCTGGAGTGCACTTGCGCAATCTCGGCTCACTGCAAGCTCCGCCTCCCAGGCTCACGCCATTCTTCAGCCTCAGCCTCCCAAGCAGCTGGGACTTCAGGCGCCCATCACCAAGCCCGGCTAGTTTTGTTTTTGTATTTTTACTAGAGACGGGGTTTCACTGTGTTAGCCAGGATGGTCTCGATCTCCTGACCTCGTGATCCGCCCACCTCGGCCTCCCAAAGTGCTGGGATT
>NW_012114599.1:15903371-15917030 GCF_000951035.1 Colobus angolensis palliatus | reverse complement strand
TCCCAGGTTCACGCCATTCTCCTGCCTCAGCCTCCCGAGTAGCTGGGACTACAGGCGCCCACCACCACACCCGGCTAATTTTTGGTATTTTTAGTAGAGATTGAGTTTCACTGTGTTAGCCAGGATGGTCTTGATCTCCTGACCTCGTGATCCATCTGCCTCAGCCTCCCAAAGTGCTGAAATTACAGGCGTGGGCCACTGCTGGCTGGTTGTACTTTTGTCTAGTGCGCTGGTTTTGTGTTGGCTGGCCTCCAGCCAGGAGGTGGAACTTTCAAGAGCGCATCAGCTGTGGTACTATAGAGAGGAAGCAAACTTGCCTTAGGGTCTCCTGGTTATGTATTCAAGTTTCCCAGGCAGTGAGCAGGGCCATAGAGCTCCCAAGAGATTTTGTCCTTTGTCTTCAGAAACCAGGGTAGGTAGAAAAAGACCACTAGGTGACATAGAGTTGTTCAAGGCCTTGGGAGCCCACCCCTTGTATCAGTGTGCCCTGCATGTGGAGCATAGAGTCAGGAGATTATTTTGGAGCTTTAAGATTTAGTTACTGCCTTGCTGGGTTTTGGACTTGTGAGAGTCTGTAGCCCCTTTCTTTTGGCTGATTTGTCCCTGGTGGAACAGAAATAACTACCCAATGCCTGTACCCTCATTGGATCTTGGACATAACATGTTTTTTATTTTACAGGCTCATAGGTGGAAGGAATTTGTCAAAAACTCCAAATGAGTCTTTGGACTTTTGAGTAAATGCTGGAATGAGTTGAAACTTCAGGGATTATTGGGAAGGCATGAATGTATTTTGCAATGTGAAAAGGACATGGGATTTGGGATGAGCCAGTGTGGAGTGATATAGTTTGGATGTTGTCCCAACCTAAATCTCATATTGAAATGTAGTCCCCAATGTCGGAGTTGGGGCCTGGTGGAAGGTGATTGGATGAATGGGGGTGTATTTCCCTCTTGGTACTATTCTCACAATAGTGAGTGAGTTCTCATGAGATTTGGTTGTTTAAAACTGTGGCGCAGTGGCTGGGCATGCTGGCTCACTCCTGTAATCCCAGCATTATGGGAGGCTGAGGCAGGCAGATCACGAGGTCAGGAGATCAAGACCATCTGGCTAATGCGGTGAAACCCTGACTCTACTGAAAATACAAAAAATTAGCCGAGGGTGGTGGCATGCGCCTGTAGTCCCAACTACTTGGGAGGCTGAGGCAAGAGAATGGCGTGAACCTGGAAGGCGGAGCTTGCCGACATGGCGGCACTGCATTCCAGCCTGGGCGACAGAGCAAGACTCTGTCTCAAAAAACAAAAAACAAAAAACAAACTGGCGCGGTGGCTCACGCCTGTAATCTCAGCACTTTGGGAGGCTGAAGTAGGCAGATTACCTGAGGTCAGGAGTTTGACCGACCTGGCCAACATGGTGAAACCCCATCTCTACTAAAAAATACAAAAATTAGCCAGGTGTGATTAGCCAGGCATGTTGGTGGGCACCTGTAGTCCTAGCTACTTGGGAGGCTGAGGCAGGAAAATTGCTTGAACCCAGTAGGCAGAGTTTGCAGTGAGCTGAGATTGCGCCACTGCACTCCAGCCTGGGCAATAAAATGAGACCCTATCTCAAAAACAAAAAACAAAACATCTGTGTAGCACTTCCTTCCTCTTCTTTTCCTCCTGCTCCAGCAATGTGGAGATGCCTTCTCCGGCTTTGCCTTCCACCATGAGCAAAAGCTCCCTGAGGCTTCCCCAGGAGCAGATGCTGCTATGCTTCCTGTATAGCCGGAAGAACTGTGAACCAATTAAACCTCTTTTCTTATAAACTACTTGATCTTAGGTATTTCTTTATAGCTATGTGAGAATGGCCTAATATGTAGCCCAAAAAAGGATGAAAATAGGGAGATCCCTCTAGCTTTCCCTGTTCTCTGTCTCATTTCCAAATCCTCTACTTCTCAGTGCCTGAGTTACAGAAAAAATAGCAAGTTACATATAAAAGAAATTGTAGCTTCTTTTGAAGCTTTACAAAGTTTAACACTTCCTATCAGTCTTCCTGTTTCTTGTGTTGCCAAAAAACAGAAAATAAAAGCAAGAAAATAAACACATACACAAAAAACATAAAGCAAGAGGGAAATAGTTTGAGGGCTACTGTTGTTTTACTGCTTGTGTTGATTTCACTCTTTATACACGACCCAACTGTGCAGGACCCACAACTCATGCATGCTATAGGCAGCACGGAGAACAGCAAATAAACCAAAAAGAGTATCCCATTTCACTCCTTAGTAGCAACTCACTAGAATTCCTCCCACTGTAAATGAGAATCCCAAAATGCAGGGAAGAAATAGTACCTTTTTTCTTCTTACAGATCCAGTTAGTCAATATTTAACCATTCAGCTAAGAATCATACATGCATGACTCATTCCAGTAGTAGTTTCTTTTACACAGTGCTTTGTTAGAGGGAGTGTGGAAAGGGGAGAATGTTTGAGTTGAGCTGTTAAAACAAAGCACATGTGCCAGCTAGTCAGAAGGAGGCACTTTCCCCAGGGCACGATTTCAAGCAGGGGCAAGAGAAGGTAAAAATCTTAAGTTCACTTTCCCATTAAAAACCGAGATTATGGTTTTGATCCTGCTGTTCAGTGTTCTTTCTCTCTGTCCTTTTACCAATTGAAAAATTCCCAGTCTGAGGCCTTAGAAATAGTGCCACACGTCTACAACCATCTGATCTTTGACAAACCTGACAAAAACAAGCAATGGGGAAAGGATTCCCTATTTAATAAATGGTATTAGGAAAACTGGATAACCATATGCAGAAATCTAAAACTGGACCCATTAATTTACACTTTATTAAAAAAATTAACACAAGAGGCTGGGCACAGTGGCTCACGCCTGTAATCCCAGCACTTTGGGAGGCCGAGGAGGCCGGTGGATCACAATGTCAGGAGATTGAGACCACCCTGGCTAACACGGTGAAACCCCGTCTCTACTAAAAATACAAAAAATTAGCCGGGTGTGGTGGCAGGCGCCTTTAGTCCCAGGTATTTAGGAGGCTGAGGCAGGAGAATGGCGTGAACCCAGGAGGCGGAGGTTGTAGTGAGCTGAGACCACGCCACTGCACTCCAGCCTGGGAGACAGAGTGAGACTCCATCTTAAAAACATACAAGCAAACAAAAAACACAAGATGGATTACAGACTTACACGTAAGATCTGAAACCATAAAAACCCTAGAAGAAAACCTAGGCAATATCATTCAGGACATAGGCATGGGCAAAGACTTCATGACTAAAATACCAAAAGCAATGGCAACAAAAGCAAAATCGACAAATGAGATCTAATTAAACTAAAGAGCTTCTGCACAGCAAAAGAAACTATCATCAGAGTCAACAGGCAAGCTACAGAGTGGAAGAAAATTTTTGCAATCTATCCATCTAACAAAGGGCTAATATTCAGAATCTACAAAGAACTTAAATTTAAAAGATAAAAACAACCCCCTCAAAAAGTGGGAGAAGGATATGATCAGACACTTCTCAAAAGAAGACATTTATGTGGCCAACAAACATGCAAAAAAGCTCATCATCACTGGTCATTAGAGAAATGCAAATCAAACCACAATGAGATACTACCTCACGCCAGTCAGAATGGCGATCATTAAAAAGTCAGGGACCGGGTACGATGTCTCATGTCTATAATCCCAGGACTTTGGGAGGCCGAGGCAGGTGGATCATGAGGTCTGGAGTTCAAGACCAGCCTGACTACGATGGCGAAACACTGTCTCTACTAAAAATACAAAAATTAGCTAGGCATGGTGGCGGGCACCAGTAATCCCATCTACTCGGGAGGCTGAGGCAGGGAATTGCTTGAACCCAGGAGGTGGAGGTTGCAGTGAGCTGAGATTGCCCCATGGCACTCCAGCCTGGGCGACAGAGCGAGATTCCATTTCAAAAAAAAAAAAAAATCAGGAAACAACCAGATGCTGGGGAAGATGTGGAGAAATAGGAATGCTTTTACACTGTTGGTGGGAGCGTAAATTAGTTCAACCATTGTGGAAGACAGTGTGGCGATTACTCAAGATCTATTACCAGAACCAGGTCAAGGATTTGACCCAGCAATCCCATTACTGGGTATATACCCAAAGGATTATAAATTATTCTACTATAAAGACACATGCACATGCATGTTTATGGCAGCACTGTTCACTATAGCAAAGACTTGGAACCAATCCAATGCCCATCAATGATAGACTGGATAAAGACAATGTGGCACATATACACCATGGAATTATATGCAGCCATGAAAAGGATGAGTTCATGTCCTTTGCAGGGATATGGATGAAGCTGGAAACCAACATTCTCAGCAAACTAACACAGGAACAGAAAACCGTCTGACACATTGCATGTTCTCACTCATAAGTGGGAGTTGAACGATGAGAACACACAGATACAGGGAGGGGAATATCAGACACTGGGGCCTGTAGGTGGGGTTGGGGGCTAGGGGAGGGATAGAATTAGGAGAAATACCTAATGTAGATGACAGGTTGATGGTGCAGCAAACCACTGTGGCACTTGTATACCTATTTAACAAACCTGCATGTTCTGGCCAGGCTCACGCCTGTAATCTCAGCACTGTGGGAGGCTAAGGTGGGTGGATCACCTGAGGTCAGGAGTTTGAGACCAGCCTGACCAAAATGGTGAAACCCCGTCTCTACTAAAAATACAAAAAATTAGCTGGGCGTGGTGGCGGGTGCCTGTAATCCCAGCTACTTGGGAGCCTGAGGCAGGAGAATCCCTTGAACCAGTGAGGTGGACATTGCAGTGAGCCGAGGTCGTGCCATTGCATGCCAGCCTGGGCAACAAGAGTGAAACTCCATCTCAAAAAAAAAAAAAACCAAAACCAAAACCCTGCACGTTCTATACATGTATCCCAGAACTTAAAGTATATTAAAAAAAAAAAAAAAAAAGAACCTTTCTGCCTCTGTGTAGCAGAGGCACACAGCCCAACCACACATTAAGATTCCTACACAGTGAGATTGCTCACAAGGCCCACAGATGCTCTGATGTTGCTTCCTTCCTCATAGCAATGGGTACCAGGAATGCTTTGCTCTAATTCTGGGGGGTTACACAATTGGGGCAAACCACTCAACTTCCCAGTGTCTGAATTTAACTTGTGAAATGAACAAGAAGCAACTTATCCACAGGGGCTTAAGGGAACGGATTAAGGTTTATAAAGACCTTATTCGATGAAAGATAATAAAATTATGATCATAAATAATTTGACTACAAATTTCTACATTATCCTCCCAATGCATGGGACCCAGGGTACTTCATGTACATGAGTCTATTTAAACTGCACAGATTCCTGATGAGACAGAAAAAAGAATGATCTCTAAACTCACATTCTGCAATGGGAAACTGAGGCCTCAGATAAACTGAGTTTGCATTCTTGTTGCTTAACTCCCAGTGGAATGCATTTGTTATGAATTCATATTGCACTTTAGGTAAAATCAGGGAGAAAGCTTGATTTATGATCTAGATTTGTCTCCCGAGAGCACTGTTTGTATTTTCATTACTTGGTAATTTACATAAGAGGAAAAGAGTGCTGATACTTGCTCTACAATGTCATAGCATATGAATAATATGGAGAAAACAGACATTGAAAGAAAAAAAGATGACAAAGAATAATTCAACAAAACACTTTGGATATGACTGATATGTTTCTGTCCAATTCAGACAGTAACACACATGCACAAAGCCTTTTTGGGGAGAGTCAGTGAAGAAAAAAAGCTACAGATTATATCTTTATATATAATGAAAATTACTCTCCAAATGGCAGTTTAACTTATCTTGATGGAATATTACCAGTATTTTACAAAATGCCTATAAATTGCGCAGCTGGCTTTTATCACACTGACCTATTTTAAATATCTCAGAAGTTATACTCTGCTTCTAATTGGATTTGATACAACTAGTTAGAAAAGAATACATAGTTCACTATGGGGAAATATAATAACTTCTGGGCAATTTGGGTGTCATTTAGTACATTGTACATCGGATGGGGTAATTTTCTAAATGCTATCCTAGAATTAATGCATGTTTGAAAGAGAATAATTTACCCCTTTCTTAGTGGTAGGTTTAGGTTCAGGCTCATTCTTTTTTTTTTTTTTTCCGAGACGGAGTCTGGCTGTGTTGCCACTGGAATACAGTGGCATGATCTTATCTCACTGCAAGCTCCACCTCCTGGGTTCACGCCATTCTCCTGCCTCAGCCTCCCGAGTAGCTGGGACTACAGGTACCCGCCACCACGCCTGGCTAATTTTTTGTATTTTTAGTAGAGATGGGGTTTCACCGTGTTAGCCAGGATGGTCTCGATCTCCTGACCTCATGATCCACCCACTTCAGCGTCCCAAAGTGATGGGATTACAGGCGTGAGCCACTGCGCCCAGCCAGTTCAGGCTCATTCTTTACAATAAAATTCACTGGTTAATCTAATTAAAGCAAGCAACAATCACTTGAATTTTCATGTTTGATCAGTCCTGGTCCTCAACACATAGGAGTAAGTCCTCCTCTATGGGGGCTGCAAGATCCCAATAGCTCTGGTCAGTGCCATTTACAAAGTTTGGATTTAAGATTTTGTTTAATCCCACTGCTTTCCTGAACAAGTTGTGGAATTTTAGAGTGAATAGAGCTGTTGTTGTATCTTTTGAGGAGGTTTGAGTCTTCTCTACCTTTTCTTTTCTTCTACTGTATGGGATCTGGTGACTAGAATGTTTTAAATCCTCAATATATATGACATCCCTGTCTAAGTTTGAATGAAGAGAGGTTGCCTGAAAACGTGTGTTGCATACATTCTTTGATTGTCTATCTGTGAGTCAAGGGAGAGGACGTTGACTTGAGACATGGGATTATGATCCAGAAGTTTGGCTGTCTTGACATATGTTGTGTGGGTCCTTGAAGAGGATGTGTATTCAGTTGTCAGTAAAATGTTCTACAAATGCCATTTAGATCCTGTTGGCTGATTGTGTTGTTGAGTTCTTCTGTATCTTTGATGGTTTTTACATGGTTGTTCTATCTACTTTTATTTATCTAGCTCTGTCACCCAGGCTGGAGTGCAGTGGCGCAATCTCGTGTCACTGCAACCTCTGCCTTCCGAGTTCACGCCATTCTCCTGCCTCAGCCTCCCGAGTAGCTGGGACTACACCACGACCGGCTAATTTTTTGTATTTTTTTAGAAGAGACGGGGTTTCACTGTGTTAGCCAGGATGGCCTCGATCTCCTGACCTCGTGATCTGCCCGCCTCAGCCTGCCAAAGTGATGGGATTACAGGTGTAAACCACTGTGCCTGGCCCCTGTTCTACCCACTTTTGAGAGATGGTTGTTGTATTCTTTAACTACAAATGTAGATTTGTCTGTTCTCCTTTTACTTCTGTCTGCTTTACCTCAATTATTTTGCAGCTCTGTGGTTTGATGTCTTCTTGGAGTATTGATCTATTTATCATTACATGATAATGTCTGTCTGTGTCTGTTAATTTTCTTTGTTCAGGGGTCTACATTTTCTGATATTAATATAGCCACTTCTTTTTTCTTTTGATTGTTTTGCCTAATATCTCTTTTTCCATACTTTTATTTTCAACCTGCCTAGATGATTGCACTTGATGTGAGTTTTTTTTTTGTAGAGAGCATATAGTTGGGTCATATTTTTAATCTACTCTGCCAATCTGTGTCTTTTAGTTGGTGTATTTAGATAATTTACATTAAGTATAATATTTGTATGTTGGGGTTTAAGTCTGAAATTTTATTTTTTGTTTTATTTCTTTTTTTTTGTTTTCTTTTTCCTGCATTCTTGTGGGTTACCTGAACTTTTTAAAAAATTATATTTTGGTTTATCTTTAGTGTTTTTGAGTGTATTTATTTGTATTACTTTTTAAGTAGTCTGCAGGTGTTAATTTGCATTGACATAATTTATCATGGATTACTACTGTCAGTGTTTTACCAGTTTGAGTAATTCATGGAAATCTTAGCTCTCTTTATGTTTCTATACTCTCCTCCACTTATAATATAATTGAAATATTTTCTCTGTATACATTGAGAATCACATCAGTGTTATAATTATTGCTTTATTTATCAGACATAATTTAGAAAACCCCAAAGGAGAAAAAAAATCTGTTGTTTTAACCCATATTTTTGCTTACCATGTTTCCTTCTCTACTGATGTTTCAAGGTTCCTTTTTTATTGTTTTCTTTCTGTTTAAGAACCTTTAAATATTCTGTTAAGATAGGCCTGCTTCCAACAAATTCTTAGTTTTTCTTTTTTTTTTTTTTTTTTTTTGAGGCGGAGTCTCGCTCTGTTGCCCGGACTGGAGTGCAGTGGCCGGATCTCAGCTCACTGCAAGCTCCGCCTCCCGGGTTTACGCCATTCTCCTGCCTCAGCCTCCGGAGTAGCTGGGACTACAGGCGCCCGCCACCTCGCCCGGCTAGTTTTTGTATTTTTAGTAGAGACGGGGTTTCACCGTGTTAGCCAGGATGGTCTCGATCTCCTGACCTCGTGATCCGCCCGTCTCGGCCTCCCAAAGTGCTGGGATTACAGGCTTGAGCCACCCTTAATCTGAGACTTCTTTGATTTTTCCTTCACCCTGATGGATATTTTTGCTGGATATAAGATTAGGAATTGATAATTTTTTTTCAGCATTTGAAAAATGTTGTGTATTTCCTTTTGGTCTCCATGATGAGATTTCTGCTGTCATTTGAAGTGTTTTACCCCTATAAGTAAAGTGTTATTTCTCTCTCACTGTTTTCAAAACTTCTCTTTGTTTTTAGTTTTCATAAGTTTGACTATGATGTATGTCTTTGGATGTATCCTGTTTGCAGTTAATACAGTTTCTTAAATATGTAGGCTTATATTCTTGGCCAAATTTGGGAAATTTTCATCATTAGTTTTAGTTTTATTTTTTTTTTTTTTTAGTTTAATAGTTTCTGGAGCCTCTGTTCCTTTATTTTGTTTTCCTATATTATCTCTATTGTTCAGATTGGATAATTTCTATTGTCTGTCTTCAAGTTCACTGATTCTTTCCTCTATCCTCTTGATTCTGCTGTTGAGCAGTGTAACGCTTACTATCTAAAAGTTTTATTTTCTGTATTGCTAGGCTGCCTCTTTCCTGATCTTTTGGCTAGAGAGAGATAGCAGGCTTTTCTTGGGGTGATTTTTTTTGTCTGTGGGGAGCTGACACATTTGTCTGTGCCCATTGGCATTTCTGGGTTGCTAAGCTTCTCAGTACCCAATCTAGGTATGTATGAGGCAAGAAGAAAACTCAGGGAACTCACCACTGAGTCATTCCTCAGGTATGAGGTCTCTATCTTATCTGCTTGCTTCTCTCCATCTTTCAGGTCTTCTCATGTTTGTTTTATGACACCCAGGATCTTTAGTTGTACTTAGCGGGAGGACGAGGGGAAAATATGTTTGTTCTATCTTTCCTTGGATCATAGACTTTTCAAACTGGGAAGAACTTATTAGTCAACTTGGGCTACCATAACAAAATACCATAGGTTGAGTAGCTTAAAAACAGAAATTTATTTTCTCACAACTTTGGAGCCCAAGATCAGGGTGACAACATGCTCATGTTCTGTTGAGGCCTCTCTCTTTGGCTTGCAGATGGCTGTCTTTTAGCTGTGTCTTCACATACTGAAGAGAGAATGAGAACAAGCTCTCTGAGGTCTCTTCTTACAAAGGCACCAATCTCATCATGAGGTTCCTTCTTTCATGGCCTCATCTAGTCCAAATTACCCACTAAAGCCCTCTTCCAAATACCATCATGTTTGTGCTTAGGAAGTCAGTATAAAAATTTTGGGGAAAAACAAATATTCAATTAATAACAGAACTTCAAAGATATTACAGATGGACTTCTGAGGCCCATGGACATTAATTGAGATCTTTCAACTGCCCAGTTAATACTTGGCAAAAACTATTAATAGAATAAAGGCAGGGTGTCCTAATTTTTAGCCTGTTGTTATTCATGTTGTACTATAGTACATCATGACTAACTACTGAAAATTTATTTTTGAAACATGAGAGCTCCATCATGATAGTTCTACCTCCATACCCCCAAAACAGAGCCTATCAAAAAACCTGAGACTTATTCCTAACACAATGTTCTTTGTTATAAGACTAGTTTTTCTTTTCTTTCTTTTCTTTTTTTTTTTTTTGAGACGGAGTCTCACTCTGTCACCCAAGCTGTAGTGCAGTGGCACCATCTTGGCTCACTGCAACCACTGCTGCTGGTTTCAAGCGATTCTCTTGCCTCAGCCTCCTGAGTAGCTGGGATTACAGATGCCTTGCCACTGTGCCCAGCTAATATTTTGGTAGTTTTTAGTAGAGATGGGGTTTCACCATCTTGACCAGGCTGGGCTTGAACTCCTGACCTCGTGATCCACCTGCGTTGGCCTCCCAAAGTACTGGGATTACAGGCATGAGCCACTGTGCCCAGCCTACAAGACTAGTTTTTCAAATACGAATCTGTTAATATAGAATGATAGAATTTTCTTTAGTTCATGTGTGATTTTCCTCAACTTGTTAATATTTTGAAGTGACCAGGGGCATATTTTTACATAATTAAAGAGAAAATCGAGGTATTACATAAAAACCATAAGAAAAGAGTTTCAAGTCTTACAAACGTGTCTTTTTTTTTTTTTTTTTGAGATAGAATCTAGCTCTGTCACCCAGGCTGGAGTGCAGTGGGTGCGATCTTGGCTCACAGCAACCTCCACATCCCGGGTTCAAGTGATTCTCCTGCTTCAGCCTCGTGAGTAGCTGGGATTACAGGCATGCACCACCACACCAGCTAGTTTTTCTGTTTTTAGTAGAGATGGAGTTTCTCCATGTTGGTCAGGCTGGTCTCGAACTCCTGACCTCAGGTGATCTGCCCACCTCAGCCTCCCAAAGTGCTGGGATTACAGGTGTGAGCCACTGTGCCTGGCCCGTAAATGTGTCTTTGAGTGCAAATAATAGCTAGTTTAGTGGCTTTTGGAATTACTGTGTTTCCTAAAACATGAAGCTTTTTGGTAAAGCTGTGAGTGAGATGAAGAAGGTGTAAAGATATTACCTTCTGTGTTAAAATTGATTATTGAAAAAGGCTATACACTGGATTACATTTTTAATTTTGATGCAATTAGTCTCTTAAGGACCCAGATCTCAAGGGCAAAGAGAAATTCCCAAGATCCAAGAATGTGAATAACCATGATGTTGGATGCCATGATATTAAACTAATATTAAGTCAGAAATGGTGAATAGTCTGAGATTTTACCCTACTTGTAAGCTAACAAGTTAGTCTGCCACACATAGGAGCTATATCTATCTATCTATCTCTATCTCTGTCTCTATATCTCATAAGGCACTTGAGCCAGAGACACAAATGGTTTATTATTCATAGCATAGTAGTCAGAGTAGCATCTTGCGTCAGTTCCCCACATTTTAATTTCCCACAGGGAGATGTGAATGAGGGCCAGATTCTGCCTGTGCCTGCTTTGGGTTTTCATTATAGAAGACAAACCCTGATCTTAGGAGACTCTAGCTTTTATTAGGATTGCTGGTGATCTGCCCATTCTTCCCTCTGGAGAGCTATTCCTCATAACTCTGGAACTAAGTAACTATCCTCTGGGAAGGAAGCAAACTTTACTATTCTGGAATGCCTTTGGAGAAGGAGATGTTCTCTATTTTAGGGTTGCTGTTCAATTATCCTCGAACAAAACTTGTCAGTGCCCTTTGCTCAGAAAATCTGGACCATGTAGAAAATAAGGAATCCAGGGAGAATTGTCTCCTAATAAATGCCAGTGGATGTTTAACTGTGCTAATATTTTTATTTGGATTGGGATTGTTTGTGTTAATGCTATGGTTACAAAGTTGTGCAGGTTTTGAGTGATCTGTTCCAACTTTTTTCCCCCATAAACTCTCTAATTCTTAATGCACAATTTTGCAGAAAATAAAGTTTATCAGAAAAACACACCTACATTATAGCAGCAATGTCTGTTACCTCCAAATCTGGAAAGAAACCAAATAAGTGGATTTATCTTTTCCCTCCTCTGACTCGAGGTATTAGAATGAGGATGAAATACAAGGAAGGGAATGGCCCAGGGCTTCACATGTATTGGAGAGACACTGTAAGACCTGAGGATGCCCATTCACGCAGAGGCAGATTCACAGTAAAGATAAAAAGCTTAAGCTTCAGAGACTATGACTTGCCCAGGCCCTTTCTAATGCTGTGAGAGGGGCCTTAGCACAATGTTTTCACATCATCATGTGTTTTTGTAAAATTTGCAAAAGGAAACTATTTTAACTTCGATCAGTTAAAAGAGCTGCTTTTTTCATTCCGGCTTCCCCTTGTGCTGACAATACAGTGGCCAACAATAGTTTTTGGGAACTAGCTAAGGGAATGTTGAGCTGCGGATATAGTTAGATTCGATTTAGTAGGATATATTGAAGTGGCTCACAATTCCATCCATGAATATTGAAATTGTTATTAGCCCTCCCAGTGTAGAAATTGCCTCCAAGAACACTACTTTCTGCTTGCAAGCTCAAATGGAGTCATTTTAAGCAATTGCAGAGCCTGAGGTTGTATAATGATATGAAAGTGTCCTGTTGTACCTGGCAGTGAAAATCTGTGGGTGCTAGAGCGGAAACAAGGTTTGAAAAGTTTGGAACCAGACGTTAGAACATGGAAAAAGATTCAAATATGATAGTTTACATATGAAAGAAAAATTGCTGGCCGGCGTGGTGGCTCACGCCTGTAATCCCAGCACTCTAGGAAGCCAAGGCAGGCGGATCACGAGGTCAGGAGATTGAGACCATCCTGGCTAACACGGTGAAACCCTGTCTCTACTGAAAATACAAAAAGTTAGCCGGGCGTTGTGGTGGGCACCTGTAGTCCCAGCTACTCGGGAGGCTGAGGCAGGAGAATGGCGTGAACCCGGGAGGCGGAGCTTGTGATGATTAAAGAAATTCAGCTGGGTGTGGTGGCTCACGCCTGTAATCCCAGCACTTTGGGAAGCCAAGGCAGGCAGATCACGAGGTCAGGAGTTCGAAACCAGCTGGCCAAGATGGTGAAACCCGGTCTCTACTAAAAATACAAAAATTAGCCAGGCGTGGTGGTGTGCGCCTGTAGTTCCAGCTACTTGGGAGGCTGTGGTAGAAGAATCACTTGAACCTGGGAGGTGGAAATTGCAGTGAGCCAAGATCACACCACTGCACTCCAACCTGGGGAACAGAGCGAGACTCCATCTCAAAAAAACAAAAAAAAGAGAAGAAGGAATTCTCAGCAATAAAACTTTGACAATGTAAGCATCTTTTGGTAAATATGCTACTAGACACTAAATTATCTCTAGTCTTCCCACTAAAAATGATTTTACAAAAATTGTCATGTTAAGGAGTAAATGAAAGATTGTATCCATAAATATAGGAAAAAAGTATTATAGAAATGTGTAGGCAGTTAGCTAACTATTCTTCTGGAATACAATTTTGTGGGTTTTGCTATCCTTTTAATGCTTATAATATTTTGGTTTCCTTTTTCATTCTGAATAAAAATGTGTGTAGAATTTGGACCATAACTTTGTATTCCTTTTCTTACAGAAAACCCAGCAAATTATATAAATTGTGGGTCTCATAAAATCCAGTTCTATTCTTCTTTTTTTTTTTTTTTTTAAACGG
>NW_012114599.1:15897328-15903162 GCF_000951035.1 Colobus angolensis palliatus | reverse complement strand
GCCTGGACTTTTTTTTTTTCCTTTTTCTTTTTGAGACAGAGTCATGTTTTGTCACCCAGGCTGGAGTACAATGGCGTGATCTTGGCTCACTGCAAACTCCGCCTCCTGGGTTCAAGCAGTTTTCCTGCCTCAGCCTTCTGAGTAACTGGGATTACAGGTGCATGCCACCACTCCCAGCTGATTTTTTTTTTTTTTTTTTTTTGTATTTTTAGTAGAGATGGGGTTTCACCATATTGGCCAGACTGGTCTCGAACTCCTGGCCTCAAGTAATCCACCTGCCTCAGCTTCCCAAAGTGCTGGGATTACAGGTGTGAGCCCAGATCTATTCTTGATCCTATGGGATGTGCCACCTCACCCTCACTACCTTTCCCACATGGATGGAGCAAATACTCTCAGAAGAAAAGTGGAGCCCACGTGTTCTTCCAGAGCCCATACATAGCATCAGCTGACCTTCTTTTCTTATACTCACTCCATCCTGCTGTGACTCAGTCTATGACTGAACATGAGATGTCCAGCTCTCTAATTGTAGCTGAGAAGAGAAAACAAACAGGCATTAAGCACAGTGGTAGAAGGGAGGTAATCCCACTATATCAGAGAAAAATTATTGGGATAGAGCAGCTCAATCTGAGCATAGTATCACGAGGAGAAATGGCAACACAAAGATGAAAACATACTCCAGCTGCAATAAACACAAGTATGAACAAAAATAAAAAGTAACAATAATCTAGTCTGGGAGCCACCATGACAATGACCCAGAACAAAAGAAAATTCCTCACAAGTGCTCTGTGTTATTTAGCAACTTCATAAAGGTGACATGGTGTCTCAGGGAAGAGATGACAGATAGTAATGAGGATGCTGCAGAATAAATAAGACACATTAAGGATCAGACCAACACATGACAGAACCAACAAGGTGATTTGAAAATCAGGGAACAGATAGCATAGGTGAAAATAAACATGCTAATATACAGAAAAGGCTTTAGAGAAACATAATGAATGCAGGTCAAAAATGTGATACTGGAGTAATTGAATATAAAGTAATAGACAATGGTGAATACACAAAGACAAGCCAATGTAAAGATAACTGATGGCCTTGAAATACCTAATCCAACAGATGGAATTGAAAAAGTATTCAGAGGTTGATATAATAGAAGAAAATTCCCTGAAACAAAGAAGTGAATAAGTATATTGGAAAAGGCTACTGCATCTTAGGCGAAAGTAAAAAGCAGTTGACATCAAGCCATATGCTGATTAGGTTGAATTTGAGGGATAAAGAGAGACTTCTTTAGGCATGGAGACAGAAAAAAGAGCTTCATATACAAAGAAAAACGTAGTGTGTTGCCCTCAAGGTTTTTCAGTGTAACAGTAACATACTGAAAACAAAGTGATTTCATATTATAATATTCAGATGAGTTGTTTTTCAAGTATAAAGGAAACATGCATTCTCAGTATTGTTTCAAATACTTCAGGCAATGAAGCACTCATGAACCCTTTTCCAAAAACAACAAAACAAAATTGATGAAATTAGAGAAATACAACAAAATCAACCCCGCCTGTGGTAGGAAGGATACTATTCATCCCCTCCCCTCTGTAAAGATATCCACATTCTAATCCTCAGAACCAGTGAATATATTACCTTATATGGCAGAGGGAACTTTGCAGATGCAACTAAGGATCTTGAGATAAGGAGACTACTATGGATTATCCTGGTGGTCCCAGTGTAGTTACAAGCGTCCTTATCAGCAAAAGTAGGAGGCAGGAGGGTCAGAATCAGAGAGATACTTGAAGATACTACACTGCTGGCTTTGAGGATGGAGGAAGGGGCCATGAACAAAGGAATGCAGGCAGCCTGTAGGAGTGATGCAGGGCAGGCGAGCCCCAAAGTGGAACTTAGCCCACAAGGGTTCTTGGCTTTGCTTAGGAAAGAATTGAAGGGCAAGCCATAAATAGAAGAAAACAGCTTTAGTGAAGAGGCAGTGTTACACCTCAGTGACTGTTCCTGCAGAGCAGGGCTGCCCCGTAGGCAGAGAGTAGCAGCTCAGGGAGTTTTGCAGTCATATTTATACCCACTTTTAATTACATGTAGATTAAGGAGTGGTTTGTGCAGAACTTTCTAGGGAAGGGGTAGTAACTTTTGGGTCATTGGGTCATTGCTACGGAAAGGGGCAGTAACTTTGGGTGCTGCCATGGCAACAGTAAATTGACATGGCACACCTGTGGGTGTGTATGATTAGAAAGCTTCTGCCCCCCCGCCCCCCGTTTTAGCTAGTCCTCAATCTGGTCTGGTGTCTGAGTCCACCTCCTATCTCAGAAGCTGGAAAAGGCAAGGAAATGGATTATCTTCCAGAGCTCTCTGAAGGAATGTGACCCTGCCAACAACTTGATTTTAGCTCAGTAAAATCTACTTTGCAATTATGACATACAGAACCATAAGATAACAAATTTGTGTTGTTTTAAGCACTAAGTTTGGGGTAATTTGTTATAGTAGCAATAGGAAACTAATATGCCACCAAGCCAACCAACCAAAGAAAAACAAAAGAAAGAAATCACCCAGAATTCAGAAATAGGGACACCTTGGTAAAAGGTATTGGCAGGGAACACTGAATGCTTTTAAATATTGAATTCAGACAAATTAACTCTAGGAATTATTTCATCGTCAACAATAATTATATAGTCTGTTGATATATTAGTTGAGATATTAGTCAAGGTGCAGTTAGGATTCTATAAAAAGAAACCTAAAAGTAAATTGGCACGAATGAAGTAGAAATATATTTCATTCCTACATCACAGTCTGCATAGACAATCCAGGACTGGTTTGGATGCTAAGGGTACTGGGGACCCAGATGTCTATGACTTTGCTGTCCTGCCATCATCAGCATATGGCTTTCATCTTATGTACCCACACGGATGTTTTAGCTGCCACTGTTGTGTCTGTGTTTTAGCCTGGAGAAAGGTGGGATGGGGACAGAGGCAAGGGTACAGTCCTTCTCTTTAAAGGCACAATCCAGAAATTGCATCAATTCCTTCTCCAACATTTCCTTGCTCAGATTTGGTCAGATGGGTACACCAAATGACAAAGGAGGCAGGGAAATGTATTCTTTATCAGGGGAGTCTTATGCTCAGCCAAAACTTGTATTATAACTGGAAAAAGGAGAAAATAGACAGTGATGAAGACCAAGCAGTTTCTGCCATACTTGATAATGTAAAAATAATGAAATAACCTGAGTCAAAGAGTGGGGAGGGTGGGGGGAGGTTATGTGATCTGCTTCTTTCCTCATGTTTTTCTAGCAGGTAGCCAGTGCGCTGGAAGCATCTCAAGTTGAAATGTAGTTAAAATAATTTCAACTTACAGCTTTTCATGATCACCTTTTGACCTAAGAGTGATCTTTTAGGAAATACTTACAGTGGAGAAATATTCCTTTAATATTCAGGAATCGCTTCAATTTTGCTTCAGTTTTTTTTGTAGTTAAATAAAATTAAAGAATTTCTTAAGTTAAAATAGCATGATAATGATTCAGTGTTAATGAAAGTTGATCTACCCTTCTGAATATATGAATAGACAGTCAACTAGAATAATATTCACATAATGTTGATTCTGGCTATTTTTGGGAAGTAGGATTTTAGATAACTTTTTTTCCCCCTTTGTTAGACTTTTCTATGTATGTCACTTTAATTTTTATAATGAGCACACATCATTTTTAACAAAATGATAAAGGCTTTGTTCTTAACAAAGCTACAGTCATTACTAATGTGAGGAGGCAGAGATTTTTTAAAAATATAAGTACTATGGAATATCTTTAATTAATGCAAAAGCTTGAGTTTCTAAAAAAATCTCGTTAGCAACTCTTTTTAATGTAAGAATTATGTTTGCTATTTTACATATCTCTTTTCTGTTTTCCTGTCATGATTAGCAGTAAACCTGTCATATTCAAGAGTGAATATTTTTAGATAGCAAAAGTAAGGAGGTGTTTTCACTCCAAGTTCTTGCATAGGCCAGGATCTCCAAGAAGCAGAGGAGGTGGTGATAGCTTTGAAGAGAAAAAGATCCAGATTGCTTTCCAGATTATGGAAAGAAAGAGACAAACCTGTGGGTTATCTGTCTGGGATTGATAAAAGAATGTACCAGACATATCAAAATACCATCCCCTCAGAGCTACACACAGCCTAGAACCTGTACTGCCCTGAAATGATGTTTTCTAGCACACAACATATCTTCCTGGCCATAGCTTATTGGATTAGGAGTCGGCACCTTTATCTAGGGCAGCCACTATTTCATCTGGTTGGTGACCACCTGTATGGCTTGGCTTAATGATATGATGCATAAACCTCTGGGGCATGCTCCTGTCCCTGATTGGGCTCTAGGGAAGCTGACTCTGTGAGGGAGATCAGTGTATAGGAAGTTTATCAGGAGTGCTGTTGAGATCAACATCTATGCAAGAAGAGGGGAGGGAAAGGGAGGGGAAGAGAGTAGCAGGAAGGGACAGGAGCAGGAGTGGGCAGAGGGAGAAATTGAATGGTGATGTAGTCTCAATTCAGGGCTGAACAGATACCACAGTGGGTCCTACAGCTGAGATGACCCTTCAGAGGTGTCCTGAGTTGGGACAAAAGGACTGGGCCTTTATCTTCTTTCTCAGTCAGTTCCAGCTGCCCTAGAAGGGGACATGACCTTGGATGAGATAGCTCTCTTAAGCTGAGGCCACCTCTCTGTAGGGGGCTGACAGCTGGGGGCTATCTGCCAGCAGCACTCCCAGGGGCTAGGGCAGAAATCTCTTCATTTCTGAAAGAGATCTGGGTGGCACAGCTCAGTGCCCGCTGCAGCCCTTTCCATCTTTTGGCTATAGTTTGAATCTCTGTTTTGGGATTTAAAGTAGGTAATAAAGTGTGCATTGTTATTGTCCTTGGAAGAGACTAAAAGTCACGTGAAGAAGGGGCCATCGAGGCCATCATGAGGCATACGGAGTTCATGTCATGAAACAGAAGCTGTGTACACAAGGAAGCTGCTTGAAGCAGGAAGCTGGTGTAACGCGCAAGAGAGCAGAGGTGTGTCACCGAGCACTCCGATGACATGGCTGGAATTAGGCTGGTGTAACGCGCAAGAGAGCAGAGGTGTGTCACCGAGCACTCCGATGACATGGCTGGAATTAAGCTGGTGTAACGCACAAGAGAGCAGAGGTGTGTCAATTAGGGTGTATGAGATCTTGTGGCTGAGCCCTTAGAGATACCTCAAGCTCCAGTGTGTTTTTTAATTTTATATAGATGATATTTTCTTTATGGTTCTACATATATCCTTCCTTCAGATGGTAGGTTAAATATCTGAAATTCTGTGGTTGACTTACGTGTACATAATCCCATGCGTGAATACAAGGAACTCAGATAGGATCAAGATACATACACAGGCCATACTGTTTTTTGGGCCATTTATCTATGTCTCTGTTGTTGTAATAACATGGCCCCAGGCAATGCAGGATGATAAAAAGTTTAGGTCTGTGTTCAATGGCCTTTTATCACATTGATCCAACTCCGTTTCTATGTTCTTGCTCTGTGGCACTCATTCCTAAATTGTGCATACATTTACATTGTATGCTTGAACAAAAAATTCCTACAACAGATACTTAGTTAATAAACACCCTGAGAGTATTTAGTTTAATAAATGAGATGCAGCATTATTTGTTATTGACCTTCATAACAGTATGAAGAATATAAGCATTACTGTGTATCTATTACATGCCAAACACTAAGCAAAGGCCTAAACAAAAACAAAATACATATGTTATTTCAATGAATATGTCAACACCATTATGGTAGGGAAGTTTTTTTTATTTTTTTATTTTTTTT
>NW_012114599.1:15868191-15896393 GCF_000951035.1 Colobus angolensis palliatus | reverse complement strand
TTGCTGCCGTTGCTTTTGGTGTTTTAGACATGAAGTCCTTGCCCATGCCTATGGGGAAGTTTTTTTTTTTTCTTTTTAAATCCCCTTTTTACAAATGAGGAAAGTGAAGCTTAGGCAATTTAAGCATCTCACTAAAGGTTACAAGGTTAGTAAGTGGTAGAACCAGCACTTCAACTAGGCAGCTTAACTCAAGACTGTGTGCTTAACTATACACTCCTCTGCATCATAGATCTAAAGGATTGTAATCCTTATGTCAGCAGTGCTGGGCTTTTGATGGGGTCATGGGTGGTGGTATGGCAAGCTCTGTTCTCCTCATCCAGGGGCTGTTCTGTCTGAAATTGAACCCTTTGAAGTTTCCTCTTCATGTTCTTCTCTCAGCTGTCCTCTTTTAAAGGGCAGAAATTTTATAAGACACCAGACACTTGAATTAATTCTCACCAAGATGTTATTGTATTGTTGAAACAATTTAATCCTATAAAACCACCCTCAGATATTGGATGTCTGGGAGTCTAGGGCACACTGAAGAGAGGTGACAAAGTTGAAGGCCACCAGAAACAAATTCACCTTGGAGGCATTTTCCCCACCATTGCCTCTATTTAAGGAAAAGTTTGGCTGGGCGCAGTGGCTCACGCCTGTAATCCCAGCACTCTGGGAGGCCGAGGCGGGCAGATCACAATGTCAGGAGATCAAGACCATCCTGGCTAACACGGTGAAACCCCATCTCTACTAAAAATACAAAAAAATTAGGTGGGCGTGGTGGCGTGCGCCTGTAGTGCCAGCTACCAGGGAGGCTGAGGCAGGCGAATGGCGTGAACCCGGGAAGTGGAGCTTACAGTGAGCCGAGGTGGCACCGCTGTACTCCAGCCTGGGAGTCAGAGAAGAAAAAAAAAAAAGAAAAGAAGAAAAGCTTGTGCATAGTCCATCTTTTTGAGAACACAGAAGATAAATCCAGGTGAATTTTAGAAGTTGGATGCATTCCAAATGAAGTTTATTTTGCTTATTTTGTAAATCAACATATTATAATTGGCAAAATATGCTCACACACAATTTTGGGAGAATGGTGGTGGTTCTGAGCTGTGTTTCAACTCCTTCCTGTCAGTGTTCTTTTGTTGCTGAAAGCAAGACCCTTCAGGTGGTGGCAGCAGTGTAGTTTGTTACTTTAAATGCTAAGGTCTGTGCTAGGCGGTTGCCTAGCAACCCTTGTCTCTTTTGTATTCCTTTGTGAAAAGGTTTTTTGTTTTTTGTATTGTACAATGCAAAATTTTGTATTTGTATTTATTGACGATTTAAAATGAGATTCTTATATGTGTGTTAGAATACAACAAATTCTATAGGAGTCCATCAAACCTCCTGAGTAATAATTATGAGACAGCCAAGCCTTATTTGGTGAAACTACAAGCACTAACGGGCCCACAATTATTTCAAAAATCCTGCTGAAAAGCATAAAGGTCCCAAAGAATGTGCTGCATCTAATGGAACTGCATGTTTCTTATGAAATGTTGCTTTTTAAATACATATACTATTAGTGCTTTCATGGGCTAAATGTACTTTTATTGAAGATAAGTTGCTTAGTACTCAAAGCTACAGCAATAAAAAAGATACAAAACAATATAAAACATGTAGAATATCTTTCATTATTTTCTCCCAGAACTTATGAACACAGTGACTTGCTATTTGTTTTGTTTTGTTTTTAACTCTGAATGAGGAAACCCTTAGGTTTCTATGTGATTTACATTCCAAGTTTCATTTTTTAAATGGGCTTTCCTTGGTTCTCAAGGGTTCCACAGGTTGATATCTAGAAGGCTTGAGAACTGAACTTCCTTAAGTATTCATGTTGGAAGCTGTGATCTTTTTAAAGTCTGGAAAAATGAGATTCTGATCTGCAGAGATAATCTTATGGCAAATATTTAGCTGCCCCAAACATAGAATCTAAGTTTGTGTAAACAGTGAAACCTAAATATAGAGTTGAAATGGAGTTTAAGGTCTTCACCAGAACAAAAGATTCCTAATTAAGTAAAGTCAGGATCAAATAGAAGAATATTTTTAGAAGTTAATGTGATCCTCTCAGTAACATGGAGCTAGTATTAAACAGTGCTTAGAAATGTTCACATTCTGTTACGTTTGACGGGTTGTTGGTATATATGACTGATTATAGAAACAGCCATGTTAAGCACATTCTCTAACTGGTCTACCCAAATGTTCTGGGGCCGAAGTAAGAAACAATGGATCATTCATTTGTCAATGGCTCATTTGGAACAACCTCTCGTCTGCAATATGAGAATGTTATTTACTATGCATTCTAAAAATAAGATAGGACTTGAATAAAGCAGTGGAGGGAAGCCTTCTTTGGCAGTACTGCCCTAGAGCTTGCCCAGTAGGGGCTATTTTGCTAGGGGTCAGCCACATGGAGATTCAGGAAGGTCCCAGGTGACAAGAAAAAGGAAGCTAAATTAACCGATGATCAGAAAAGACCTGAAGTTGATGTTTATTCCATTATCCTCTAACCCAGTGACCAACACCTCCATGATTTTGGCAAACCGAGTTTGTGTGTATGTATGCACGTGTGGTGACCTCTTGCTTTTGATTCATTTCCTGTTTGCAGTTTTTATATTTTAAATGTTTTCTCTGTCTTCATCTGAAACTAGTAGGCCTCACAAAACCTAAAAAGTTAGCACCAGGTGGCCCTAGATAGGGTCCCACCCTGCCTAGATAGGGTCCCACCCTGCCTCGATAGTGTCCCACCCTGATAGGGTCCCACCCTGCCAATTCCGGGAAACAACCTCATGAGGTCCCACCCTGCCAATTCCAGGGGTCTCACCCTGCCTCGAAGTTCCCGGAATCATCAACTCCAGGAAAGAACCTCATAAGGTCCTGCTCTAACCAATCAAACCAAGACCCCTTGCTCAGGCTATAGCTAGACCCAATCATTTTACGCCTTAAGCTTTGTTTGAATTTCACGCCATAAGCTGTGTTTGAACTTGTGTTAGCCTATATAAACAGCCTGTAACAAGCAGTCGGGGTCCCAGGACCAACTTAGAGCTTGGGACCCTAGCGCGCTAGTAATAAATAACTCTCTGCTGTGAACCTCGTGTCGGTGATCCTTCGCGACGACCCCTGCCCAGGAGGGAATCGAGAGTTCGGTTCCAACACATCCTACTGTAGATAATCATCCTAAGTTTTGCAGATAGGAAAATGTGTGTGTATGTGAGAGGTGACAACGTGCTAGCAGCCCTTGCTTTCAGCGCCTCCTTGCCCTTGGTGTCCACTCTGGCACGCTTGAAGAACCCTCTAGCCCGCCACTGCACTGTGGGAGCCCCTCTCTTGGCTAGCAGAGGCCCGGGCCGGCTCCCCCTGCTTGCCGGGAGGTGTGGAGGGAGAGGCGTGGGCGGGAACCGGGGCTGTGTGTGGTGCGCTCTGGGCCAGCGTGAGTTTCGGGTGGGCGCGGGCTCGGCTGGCCGGGCACTTGGAGTGGCCCCGAGCAGTGAGGTGCTTAGCACCCAGGCCAGCAGCTGCAGAGGGTGTTCCAGGTCCCCCAGCACTGCCAGCCCACCTACGCTGCACTTGAATTCTCACTGGGCCTCAACCGCCTCCCTGTGGGGCAGGGCTCGGGACCTGCAGCCCGCCATGCTGGAGCGCAGCCCCCTCCATGCCAAAGCTTTCCCCCGGCCCCCTGCAGGCCTGCAAGACCACAGACCCACCAGGAGGAATGAGCAGCTCCAGACGCTCAGCCTTAAGAGGTGTAACACTCCTGGTGAAGGTCTGCAGCTTTACTCCTGAAGCCAGCCAGACCAGGAACCCACCAGAAGGAAGAAACTCCGAACACATCGGAACGTCAGAAGGAACAAACTCCAGACACACCCTCTTTAGGAACTGTAACACTCACCGCGAGGGTCCGCGGCTTCATTCTTGAAGTCAGTGAGAGGAAGAACCCACCAATTCGGGACACATAGGGGCATGGCTGAAGAAAGACAAGAACGTGAGGTTAGTAGGTGATTCATAGCAGTGTCCACCCATTCATCCTTTTGAGTTGACTTACGAACATAGCATGTCTTTGAAAAATTATATTCATAGGCGGTATGGGTGAGGAAAGATTCTCAATTTGAGAATTATCTGATTTTTATTCCTTCATACTTTAGGAGGGAGAGACATGGAATGAGGCAGCTCTCTTCACGGAGTCAGTTGCACTTAAATATCTAAATCTTTTGGATATGGAGAACTACTTGACTTATTAGATACAATGCCCTATTATAAGAGCCATGGATAAATAAATGTGACATTTGATTTGTTTTTCTAAGACCACCAGAGCGGGCACAAAAGAACCAGCGAGTAGGCAAGGGTAGGAGCAAAACTGCAAATTTATTTTTGGTCACCTAGCTTCAGGGAAGAAGGTGGGTAGGGAGAGGTCTGTCGGCCTCCGGCAAAGGAGGCCGACAGAGTCCCCCGGTGGGGCTCTCCGGCGGGGTTCCTGATGCAGTCCCAACATCCCGACAGGAGTGGGGGGCTGGGAAGTCCACGCCGCGCTCTGCCTGGAGCGGCTTTTCTAGGAGTGGGAGGGCAATAGGCGGGGCACGGGTGCGTCAGGGGGTGTTCGGCAGGTGCGACCAGGTAAATCTTGGTCTCTTCGGATTGACGTCACCTGGCACATGCCCGGTTGGTCTGCACCTTCCCGGGCGCCCACTGCATTTTCGCGCGCGCCGAAAAGTTGGTGATGAAGAACCCGGAAGTGCGCCATCCTGCCTCCGTTCGTCCAAACAGCATTGGAATCAAGTTCCTTTTCCTCTCTGTTCTTGAACAGAAAAAAAACAAAAAAACAAAAAACCTGAGAGATACTTGATGTCTTACTGGTCAAACATGCCTCAACAGTAGTTCCTGAATTTCATGAGCTCATTGGCTCTTGCCTGACTCACAGGTGGACCTCAGCCCACTTTTAAAACTTTCTACTTTTTATGTATTTCTTAGAGTTCTCAGAAGAAGTCTTCTGTGTTCTCACAGATAAGCCCTTTTGCTCCTTTCTGCTCCTGGGCTAGTCCATGTCACGCAGTTGCTGCCAAATGCCTTCCATGTGAGGAGACATTGCTGCTTTGCTCTGGAACTCTGTTTATCTAGGCTGATAGTCTCCTGGGGCCAGTGTGCTGCTTGGAAATCCCTTCCTCTGGTGTAGATTCCCTAGGAGGGTCTAGTCACAAATTCTCTTAGTCCTCATACCGCTGCATCATTGTAGCAGTCTGCTCAGAACAGAAGGGTTGCAGTAGACAACTGGTTTTACTCATCCAGTTCTCATTTTCTTCATCTCGTTGTATTTTTTTTTTCCTGTGGGGAGCTATGCCTCCCTCTTCCATGTGGTCTAGTGGGATTGTCAATAGCAGTGTCTTACACACATGGCCTGTGGGTGTCCCTCATGCCCCAAACTAGGACTAGCTGACTCAGTCTCTAGGAAATTTGCACCTTGATGGGAGGGACACATTGTTGGAAGGAAGTTGTTATTCCAGTGGAATTGCCTTAAGAAGATTGTGTGTTTTTAACAGTGATCCGTTGGGCCACTCTGATTTCTGCCCTTCCTGGGTTTACATGGATTAGCTTTTCTTCTATGGCTGAAATATCCAGAGTTAGTTTGGATTGCTTAAAACCAGGGAACTAAAGTTACTGATACTGAAAAGGAATGGTTACTTCCCTGATCACTTAGGGTTAGTTGTGGCAGATTGCTCAGTTTTTAAGGAGTTAGAAGATTTAATGAGATGCTCTTTTTTGTTATAATGATAACTTCTGCCTTTCCAGAGAATCTGCTGGTTTCCGAGGTGACTGGGGTGGAATGGGTTCAGGTGACAGCCCTCCAAGCCCACACCCTGTTACTAAGGCTCTCTTGTACTGTGATTCTCTACTGAGGGCACAAGGTCCAGTGGGGCAAATAATTGCCTGGAGATACAAGTAATTTGAGAAAGTATATTGAATATCATATTACATGAGTTACAAGTTGGAAAAATTTCATATATACCACCATGTGGTAACCATATACCATGCTTCCCCCACAACTTCTCCTCTCTTATTCAGCTCCATTTCAAAAATTAAAAACATTATAGGATCTGAAGATGTAAATGTATTCTATATGTTAACTATTCTTGAAGCATTCACCGTTCAGCAGCAGAAAGAACCAGCTTAAACAACTCACTTTAATAAAAGTGCATGATTAGAGGCAAGGGCAGAATGTCTTGGGAGTTCAGGAAATATTACTTCTTCCTGTGTTTGGTTCATGAAGGAAGACTTACTGGAGGAGGTGACTTCTGGATTGGAATTTGAAGATCAATAGGAATCTACTGGGCTGAAGCGCTCCTTGCTCTGCTCAGGGTCTGACACCCTATGCCTAACAGTGTGGACTCCTATCACTAGTGTGAGGGGTAGATGGCATTCTGCTTCGTGTCACCTGATGACTTTTACACTGAATAGTCCAAGAAGGGAATGAAGGGATGCAATCCAAAAGTAGGGAAGGGGATGGAAGGGAAATGAAGGGAGGGAAAAGCAGGAGAAAGGTGGGGATTAGAGAAGAAAATGAAGGGAGTGAAAGCCCACAGTTTATCCATTCTTCTAATGAGGAAAAGGTAGGTTATTTCTGTGTTGATCTTAAACATGTGGATCAGCTTTTAATGTACATGCAGTTATGAGAACACTGGAAGATAACTATCATTAAACTTTAAACTGTGGTCTCTTTTGCATATTTTCCATATGTGAATCTACCACATTTTTTCTCTTGCTTGGGAACAGCCTTGAATTTTAAAACAAATTCATTAGGTTATTTAATCTTATAAATCTATATTTGAACATTCTTTGGATATCTCCTCATGTTAGACTGGATGGATTAGGCAAACCTGTATTTAAAAAAAATGATACTGGATGTATACTTTAACAACTAAAATAAAAACTTCTACACTCTAAGTTTAGATTTTGCTTGCAGTTCTAATTCTTATTGGAACTTGTATACTTCATTTAAAACTACATGAGGCTCTTGGGAAAAGTATTTTTAAAGCATGGCTCAGAGAGTGAAATAGCTAAAATTAAACATTCCTGGGGAGGTTTTTAAATGTCATATAGAAATTTCTTCATTTTTAATGGACATATTTTTCAAAAATAGGATATTTTGAAGGATGCTAAACTTTTGTGTGAAAGTGTGTTTCATTAAAAGGATATTATCTTATTTTGAAATTAAGCTAGGTCTTCCCCAGTTTCAGCAAAGCCTTTGGGGCTCTGTGTATTTCTTTGTTCACCCTCCCTTACTCATCTCTTTCTCCTTCATTCACTCAGCAAATATTTGTTGATCACCTACTATGTGCAAAGCACTGTTGTAGTTACTGGGATTATAGCACTAAACAAAAGAAACAAAAATCATGGCTCTCAGGAACTTATGTGCTACTGGGAGAGATAAAGAATAAGCAAGAAAACAGCTGTATATGTTTAAGTAAGATGTATACATTAGATTGTGATAAATATAATGGAGTAAAGCAAAGAAGGGGGATAGGTAGTGTTGGGGTGTAGTGGGACAACTTTAGATATGGTAGTGACATCTGTAATGCGATGGTGACTTGGGAAGGAAATTCTGGGCCAAGGTAGCAAGTGAAAGGAATGTGAGATGCAAATGTCCCTGACAGGTTTAAGGAAGAGCAAGGAGGTGAGTGTGACTCACAGAAATGGAAGGAAGGGTAGCAGGAGACAAGTCACAGTGTTAATGGGGATGGAAGCGCAGGGCATATAGGGCCTTGTAGATCACAACAGGGACATTGGGACACTGCAGTTTGCATGGAGTGAGATGGAAAGGGAAAGCCATCATCCTGACTTCTTGTCCTTGATCTTTCTCACTTCTAACAATCTATGGTTTGAATGCATGTATACCTCCAGAATTCATATGTTGGAACTTAAACCTCAAGGTGATGGTATTGAGACCTTTGAGAGGTGATTAGGCCATAAAAGATGATGCATTTTGTGAAATGTCTTTTAGTATCTCACAGGAGGACTATATGATTTTATCTTCTTCATGCTTACTGTGATGAATCTATTAATATGTATTGACTATTTTGTCATTCTTGGAATGAAGCTATTTTGTTGTAGTGTGTAATTCTTTCACTATACTCTCTAACATTCTTAGTTTATATTTTCATTGTGTTTTTTTCTAATATTTATAAATGAAATTTGCATGGTATTTCTTTTTGGTGCATTTTTTTTCAGGTTTTGGTATATGATTTGCTGGCTTTTAAAAATTAAGTGTTTTTTTCCTCCATTTTCTTTGATAATGTATTTTTTTATGAAAATGATTACTGTTTCTTACAAGTAATTCAAGTTTGAAAGAAAAAGAAAAGAGAAACATTCTAAATTCTATCATTCAAAAATAACTGTCATTACTTTTAGATGGACATACCAGATATTTTTTGATGTGTGTGTATTGTTTTTCTGTGTGTGTGTGTGTGTATGAAAAACTGTTCCTGGAACATAGTAAGTGCTCAAGTAATGGTATTTGTTGATTGAACAAGTAGAACATTAGATGGA
Organism: Colobus angolensis palliatus; assembly: GCF_000951035.1. Classification (NCBI taxonomy): domain Eukaryota; kingdom Metazoa; phylum Chordata; class Mammalia; order Primates; family Cercopithecidae; genus Colobus; species Colobus angolensis. The sequence continues at coordinate 15,887,864 of NW_012114599.1, read as the reverse complement.
ATGAATTTTGCAAACATGGAGTCAAACTATATTCTATTTTTATTTTTAAATTTTGTTAATATTTATTTTAAATAAAAAGTAACAAAATTAATTTTACCAAAATGAAAATAAATAACTGAAATAACTGAAATTGTGGCAATTTAGAAATTTAGGTAAAGTTTTGTTTGTATAAAGTATTAATTTCTAAAAGATCCCTATATTGTTCAAGAAAAACAATGGCATGATGAAAGAAGGGTTTGATTTGTTACATTTACTTTTACTTACTTTTTACTCAACTTACAGCTGGAATTGATAACATTTAAATAATTTCTTTTTACCTTATTTTTTAAATTAGCTTTATGTTGTTTTAAGTTATATTTATTTTGTTTAATTTCTATTCTTTTTTTTTTTTTTTTGAGACGGAGTCTCACTGTGGGTGGGGGTGTCTGGCTTCTTTGGCTCAACTTTTTTTTTTTTTTTTGAGGCAGAGTCTCAGTTACTGAGGTTGGAGTGCAGTGGTGCGATCTTGTTTCATTGCAACCTCCACCTCCTGGGTTCAAGCAATTCTCCTGCCTCAGCCTCCTGAGTAACTGGGCCTACAGGGGTGTGCTACCATGCCTGGCTAATTTTTTTGTATTTTAGTAGAGATGTGGTTTCACCATGTTGCCCAGGCTGGTCTCGAACTCCTGAGCTCACGCGATCCACCCACCTTGGCCTCCCAAAGTGCCAGGATAACAGGGATGAGCCACTGTACCTGGCCCAACAAATATTTTTTAATTCATTCTTATTATTGAGTGTATGTATCCATTCATTTAAAATTGATTTAAATTCTGTTTTTATGTATATTTTTTAATTTTTCCAACTCAAGTGTTCCAGTTGTTTTATTCATATCTGTTTAGTAACATGTAAGTGTTTCAGGCCATAGATTTTCTTTGCCGGCTGTGTTAGTTTTCCACTTAGGTTTTATCCTTAGTAAGTGTTGCCTTCATGCTCATAGTTTCTAATTCCTGTGCTGTTGCACTTTGATTCCCACTTTGACCCACAAGTTGTGTAGAAGAATCTGTCTCAAAAGTTTCCAAGAATCTGGGTTTTTAATTCCTACCTCTGTTTTGGATTTCTAATTTTATTGTAATGATTATAATCAGAAAATTTGTTTTGTGCTATTTCTATTAAAAATTATATTAAGATTTCCTTTACTATGTATTATAATAATACTTATTCAAAAATGTTCCATGGTACCTTTAGAGAGCACTTTTTGTCTTTTTAAAAGAGTTCATGGAATATTTACAAAGGTTGATTACAGGATAGACCACAAAAGCTGAACACTACAATTCTCAAAGTTAATATTGTATTTTTTCCCCTCAATCTGTAGACATTATTCCATTGTCTTCTGGCATTTAATATTGCTGAAAAGTATGAGTTGAGCTTGATTTTTTCTTCTTTTGTAGATTCTGTTTCTTCTGTTTAATTACTTATAGACTTTTTCTTTGACATTCAATAGCTTGACTATGTTTCTACTTCAAAGGTTTGCTAATAATTTTACTTGTATAGTGTGAGCCCTTTCAATCTGTGCATTCCTATCTTCTTTTATTTCAGAAAAATGGTTTTCTATTACCACTTTATATTTTTTTTCCTTTTCACAGATACTACTTTTTTCTCTAGGACTGCAATTCAGATATTAGATGTCCATTATCTTTATTTCAAGCCTATCATCTTTATCTCTAATCAGTTTTATACATTTTACTTTTCCTTTTGCATTCTGTTTTTCCTCTACCCAGTCCTTCATATCACTATTTTTGCTAATTTTGACTTCTTATTGCTACCATTGTGGTTTTCACAATGTAATGTTTTTATTAATCTTATTTTTTTCTTTTCTTCTGTTGTCTTACCTCTTAGTTGATCTCATGAATTTGAATCTCTTCTTCTATGTCAATTTTTGTAAAGTCTATGTCCTCTCTAATTTTTCCAATACTTTGAGAAGTTCTAATCTATAAATGAGTTATGTGTTACGAGGCATTGTTCTTGGAATAACTGTTCTTCCAATATATAGTCTTTATTTCCTATTTGTTTAGTGGAGTCTTTTTTTTTCTCTTCTACCTCCTCCTCTATTTTTTTTCTTTATGTTTTTGTTTTGGTATGAACTGTGCACAGGTGCCGTGTTTGAAACTTCATCTTATTAATTCTGTCTGTTTGAACGCAGGCACTTCTCTTCTGTCTGGCCTATTATTTACTCAAGAAGTGGATAGTGGAATTGTCTTTCCCTTGAACATATTCCTTTCCATACAGATTTGCAAACTTTAAAATTGTGCTACCAGGCTCTAAGGTGGAAAGTTAAACTCTGTTCAGTCCTTCGTGAGTTTGGGGGACAGAGGGACAAAATAAGGAGTCTTATTGTAGGTGTAGTGTCTTCACATTCTTTCTAATTACATATGATGGCCCATCACCCATCATCGCTCAGCTTCTGTGTATTTCCCACTTTAGGTCTGTGGTTCACTCTGGCAGGAGTCTGGGTGAGTGAGAACCCTGGGACTCACATTCAAGACCTTTTGTTTGCTGATTAGAGTTCATTTAATTTAGCCAAGCAGATGTATAGGCTTCCATTTATTGTCTCTCCTCATCTCAAGGATTTTTAATGAATAGATAGTGAGGTAGAAAGAAATAAGCATGATTTCATTTCCCTGTCTTGCAGCCACTCCTGTTAGCATGTACCATTGTTCAGTAAATATTTGATGAGTTGATCTTTGTAGCTCATCCTACTGACTGTTCACAACTTCTGCTCCCATTTTCACATCCATAGAATTTTGGTGTGGGCATTTTAGGGCTCTTGCTTTTTGTAAGGGAAATTTACATTCTTCCTATGGGGTGTGGAGTCAGATGTTGGTTTCCACGCATCTTTCTTTAACTTGGCCTGAATTTTGGCATGAATAGATATTCATCATGGTGTCTTTTATGCCATTTTCACCATTCTCTAGTTTCACCATGGGTGATGATTATCTGGCTCTGTTTTTGGTGGTTGTTATTCATTTCAGTGAGTTTCTGGCAGAGGAACTAAGTAAATGTGCGTTCATTTTGTCACCTTTTAGCAAAAATTCTCAAGTTCTTATTTTAAGACAAAATATAAACAATGAGATAACTGTTCCTATGGGACATATTTATGAAACTGTTTGAGATAGCTTTCACCTCCATTTCCAAGACTCCTTGTTGCTAGTACTAGGGTGTGCTGTTTGGATTTCTGATGCTCCAGAATTCATGATGTCCTCAACTCATGACTAATCCACAGGGTTTGACTCATGTTCTTTCGACTTTTGGGACCCATGTTTCTGTGGACCCATGATTGTACTCTCAGCCTTTCTACCCAAGTTTCTGAACATCTTGAGTTTAACTAATTTCCAAGTTGTTACTGATCTTGCTTTTAATTTCTCACGCTCCAGTTTCCAGCTTTGTATTCCCAAGTCCACCATCACTCATGGTCTAGGTTTATAGCTTGTTTGTATGAAGAAATTCAGCACATTGCATTTACTACTTTAAGTTCCTTTGAAGTTAACCCAATCTTGTTTTCCTACATTTGAAAGAAAATGACATATATGAATGGAGGTTGTTAAAAACAGATGAAACTGAGCTACCAAGATCCTGTGGCATTTCAATTTAATCGATTTTATTGCACCAACATGTCCAGAATGGTGAAAGAACGACATAGACACAACTCTCTGTAACCCTCACTATCCCATTTGTACAACATCTTGCTTAGAGCAAAGCAAGGAGTGGAGAACACTGGAGTTACGTCTAATGCAGTCTTATTTGTATTCAGAGCAAAGCTGTGGTATATAGGGTGAAATAGAGGGTTGTGGCTCAGTGCCTGGATTTTCTTTAAGGATTTGCCAATACCTTAATCAGTGATTATAAGTCAACCATTAACTTGGCTATTCAGTGCTTCTGATTATCTGTTTATGGAATTGGAAACTTTATCATGATTTTTGTAGCCTAATAGATGTTGTGATGATTGATGAGACAATGTAAGCTCACCAGATGTCCTCATCTATGAAGAAAGCCTGGGGTTCTACATACTTGGCTAGAATTTGTAATTGTTCACTTTAGTCTTGGATCAGGATATCAGTAGCCTGCTGGTAATCAGTCCAAAAGGAAGTTTCAACTTTTTGCAGATTGAGAGAATGGTAGGGAAATAAACATTTCAAGGTTTAAGTTATGGTTTCCTTTCAAGGTAGCATATTTTGGCCAGACTAGGTTACTTTAAGTAACATAAAATATTCTTTACCCTTTTTTTTTTCCTTGTTTTACAATGCTCTTTGTAGATTTTTTTTTAATTAAAATTTTTACATCACTCAGCAGTGAGAGTTTTAATTCGGAATTTCAAATGAAGCCTGAAATTATAGTCACCAAAAAGAATTTATTTTTTGACACAGAGTCTCTCTCCGTCACCCAGGCTGGAGTGCAGTGGTATGATTTCGGCTCACTGCAACCTCCACCTCTTGGGTTCCAGGGATTCTCCTGCCCCAGCCTCCTGAGTAGCTGGGATTATAGGCATGCACCACCATGCCCAGTTAATTTTTGTATTTTTAGTACAGACAGGGGTTTCGCCATGTTGGCCAGGCTGGTCTTGAACTCCTGATCTCAGGTGATCTGCCTGCCTTGGCCTCCCAAAGTGCTGGGATTACAGACCTGAGCCACCAAGCTTGGCTGGTCATTAGAAATGGAAGCAACTTGATGATTTTCTCTTTGTGTATGTTTTGTTGTTAAATTGTGCTTTTTATTTTTATTTTAGGAATTACAGTCCTGTGCTTGGTATTCCCTGGAATGCTCAGGATCACCCTTGGCTGCTCCTTATTGTCACTCAGACCTTAGCGAGCCCCTCCTTGATGATCCATGAAAAATAGCTACCAGTCACTCCCTTTCGCTTTCTCTATTTCAATTCTGTGCATAGTGCTTATGGTCATCGAGTATTTCCCTTCCCTTCTTCTTTCTTCCCTTCTTCACTCCACCACACTTTCTGTGTGATTTTAATACTGGTCTTGTTTAGCTATCTGTTCACAGCTACTCGTAGGATTATGTGAACTCCAAGGTATTAATAGTAGGGACCTCATCTGTCTCTGAGTCACCTCTATTTCCAGCATCTAGATCAAAACTCAAAGTAGGTACATGATCAAACATTAAATGAGTGAATTAATAAGGTGTTAAGTTTGGTTAAGTAAAGTAAGTTAAGTTTGGTTCAAAGCTACCTTCCTTTATATTTTAAATTTGGCTTAATGGTTTCTGCATACATAGTGAGCTGTAACCTAACTTGATGTGTAAACAGACTGTAACTTCCTCTTCTGTAACAACTTGCCAAGTTTCAGCCAATTACAGGCAGCCAACTGTTCACAACAGTTTCAAATAAGGCAAACACCGGGCTATAAATAATTCGGGTATTTCTGTACCTTGCTTCTATTTTCCATAGGTCACCTTCTTTTTTCTGTCCCTTAATGTTATTGGATCATGTGGTAGCCCTGTAGTTGCTCTGAACTTGTGGTTCTGGTGGCTGCCTGATTCATAAATTGTTTTTTGCTCTATTAAACTCTATAAATTTAATTTGTCTACAGTTTTTCTTTTAATGGAACAAATGAATTGGAAGTTTCCTAATAGTCTATTGAACACAATATTGAAGTAATTATAATTAGTGAACATTCTATAAAGCATCATTTAATGTTTGAATGAATGTCCGATGACTGAACTGCTACATCCTCAGGGAAGATGTGCTTCAGTACAGTCCCTTGTGTAAGTGTTTAACACATCCCTTCTGACTGAGTGTGTTTGCTTTTTCCAAACTCATGGCTCTTCCTTTGATCCCATTTTTATGTCTGTCCTGAGCTCAACCCCTGGCCTCCTTTTTAAATTTTACCTGGGCAAATATGATTACTTCAAAAATTGATGTGACTATATGACAGGAAGTACTAACCCCACACAATGTTTAGTTACTAAAGTATTTGTTGAGTTTTGGATTGCATTATATTCTTTTAGCACTTTACATATTCAGGAAATAAGTTCATGCTCACTATATTCTAGGTACTGGAATAGATAGATGAGAATGCAAAGTTCTTAATTTGAGTGGCTAATATATTGTTGGGAAAGATAAAAACACATAATCTGATGAATTCAAAAAGATGTCATAGGACAGATGGATTGTTCTTGAAAAGTTGCATAGAAATTTTCCAGGAAGGTAAGAACAAAAAGATACTTACCCCTTTACCAAGTAGGTCTAAGCAGTGAGGAGGCTGCTTAGCATTGTCTGGCAGATGCTACACATTTAATAAATGTTCAGTGAATAGATGAGTAACTTTGCCCTTTGGGTAACAAAAATCCATCGAAAGTTTCCTTGTGGGCATACATGAGTAAGTTTTTTTTTTTTTTTTTTTTTTGAAATGGAGTCTTGCTCTGTTGCCAGGCTGGAGTGCAGTGGTGGGATCTCGGCTCACTGCAACTTCTGCCTCTTGGGTTCGAGTGATTCTCCTGCCTCAGCCTCCCAAGTAGTGGGGACTACAGGCACATGCCACCACGTCCAGCTAATGTTTGTATTTTTGGTAGAGACGGGGTTTCACCATGTTGGCCAGGATGGTCTCAATCTCTTGACCTTATGATCTGCTGAAAGCGTTTTAAAGGAGGTTCACACTGACAGCAGTGTGGAAAAATATACAGGTGGGGAGAGCCTCGTGCCTATGGGGCCTGCTGGGGATGAACAGGAAGCAGCCCATTGTTCTTGCTGTCCTCAGAGCCCCTGAGCGACAGCACGTATAGCACATATGCAAAGTGTGTGTGTGTGTGTGTGTGTGTGTGTGTGTGTTGGGGGATACGTTCAGGAAAAAATAGAGATGTTTAAAGGAAGAGGCAAGGGATATTCTATTCATGGACAATTGGGCACTGTGGATATTCTTTCAAGTTGCTCAGAAGTGTTCTGAAGCAAACATTCTATGAATTTGAATCATTGGATTGTTATTGTTACTCTCTGAAGTTACAACTTCCTGTTTTTCCCTAGGACCTGATATTTGTCAAGCTTGGCTCCTGCTTTAGGGTAATTTGGCTTATTTAAAATTTTTTTTTTTTTTTTTTTTTGAGACGGAGTCACCCAAGCTGGAGTGCAGTGGCTGGATCTCAGCTCACTGCAAGCTCCGCCTCCCGGGTTCACGCCATTCTCCTGCCTCAGCCTCCCGAGTAGCTGGGACTACAGGCGCCCGCCACCTCGCCCAGCTAGTTTTTTGCATTTTTTTGGTAGAGACGGGATTTCACCATGTTAGCCAGGATGGTCTCGATCTCCCGACCTTGTGATCCGCCCGCCTCGGCCTCCCAAAGTGCTGGGATTACAGGCTTGAGCCACCGCGCCCGGCCTAAAATTTTTTTTCTTAAAAAAAGCATTGCCAATCCTTCAATAAGGATTTGTCTGTGATGGAAAAATCTCTCCCCCAGCATTTTTCCTACATTGACAAGAGATTGAACTCTGGGTAGAATCCATTTGTCAAGGCAGGTTGGAGAAGGGAGTCCGGCTCTGTGGGCTGCCACTAACGTGCCTCTCAGGCTAAGATTCTGTGGTGGCCACTAGTATACAGCACTGTGGTCCTTCCTGAATCTCAGTAGGTGAAAAACTGCCCCAGAGATGTACCACCTGCATTATTATTAATGTTTTTCATTAAATAAAAACTTTAAATTTACCTAAAAAAGTTAGGCCTTTTCCAAACAATCACATTCATGGAATCACAGACTTTGTGTGCTAGTTGTTCCCTCCCCCTGCCCCAACACCCCAATGCCACATAAGATGAATTTATAACTCATGAAATGTGTTTATTCTTGTATCAAATACAATTAGCTTGTGTCTCTGCAATGGTACAGGACCTCCACACTGGGAAACCCTGACATAGTGTATTTAAGCTTGCTGGGACACACATGTCTTAGTCCTTTTATGTTGCTATAAAGAAATACCCCAAGCTGGATAATTTAGAAAGAAAACAGGTTGATTTGGCTCATGTTCTGCAGGCTGTGCAAAACACATAGTGCCAGCATCCTCTCTGGCCTGGGACTCAGGAAAGGTCTACTCTTGACATGTGCAGATCACATGTCAAGAGAGGAGGCAAGAGAGAGAGGAGGGAGGGGCCAGGTTCTTTTTAGCAATGAGTTTTCCTGGGAACTAAAAGAGCAAGAACTCATTCATGACTTGGGGAACACTACCAAACCATTCATGAAGGATCCACCCGCATGACCCAACACAGACCTTAATGCACAGCAGTGCTGGCTAAAATCCAGAAGTGCATAAAGAATAGTGGAGGGGCCTATACCTCCATCCACTGACTGCTGGCTCAGTCAGCTGGCCCGCTGAAGAGAAGTAAGAAGGTCTTAGCAAATGAAGAATGAAGAACACACATTTTTCTTCCCAGATAGTTGACAGTAAGCCCAGAAAAAGGAAGTTAAGCCCTAGCTTTGGTGTGGCAAAAGAAGAAATGATACCAGAGGCTTAGAGATCTTCTGTGTCCTTTTTGCCCAGACAATGCACAGCACAGGAGGTAGAGCCACAGCCCCACATGAAGTGCAAGAATCAAAGGGGCCAAGGAAGGAATCATGGTGGATAAGAGAATTGTGTTTTCTCTGGAACCTTGGCCCCCAGTCTGATCTTGGCTGCTTGGGGAGTGACCAGATCTCCTGATAGCTTGGGCTTGCTTGCTCATATCGGCTGAAAGGCAGGGATATGTAGGTTTATAGCTCATATATAGGTTTATAGCTCACGGATAGGTTTATAGCTCATGAAGCATCAGGATTCTCATTGACCAAGACATTGCTCTGTTATATTTATTCAGTAATGGAGAAACTAAGGGAAAAATGATGACTGCTTTTCACAGCAACTACAGGGGGAGTTCAGGATGACAGAAATGTAGTTACAGTGGCACTTCGATTAATAAAACCCATGGGAAACATGCCCTTTTACAAGGAAATCGTCATGTTTGAGAAAATACAAAAGAAAAACGACTATAAATCACTAAGTTGCCTGTACGTGCTTTTACTTGACTTAAAAAAAACCCTGACAAATAAAAAATCCAAGCAATCAACCAAAAACCTGTTTCACAGCTTGTGTTTTCTCCTCACAGTGTGAGGTGAATAAAAAATTCTTTGAGCAAAATTTCTTTTGCGCCACCAATCTCACCTTTCTGTTACTTGCTAGCATTCTGCCCAGTCAACCCCAGCACTCACTCCCTCCTGAATCCAGTGGTCATTCCCTCCCCAGCCTTCAATGTTGAAGACCTTATTTCATTTTTCTTCCTTACCAAAACTGAGGAAAATCCGGAACCCCAAACTGTTTATCACAGATTGCTAACTGATGGTATCTTAGCATATCTGTGAGTATGGCCCTTGGATAGTTTTTCGGATGTCAGTGGGCGGGTGCTTTGTCACCAAAAGGAAAAGGTTATGCATCAAATAAGATTGTAAAGTTCTGGGTTGAGTAACTTGAATGGGTTTCATTACTGCAGGAGTTCTCAGAAACTTTAACTTGTGTATGTAAATTAGGAATCATAAGAACGGTATGGAGTGTACAGTGTTTTCCAAACTTTGACCATGGTAACAATTTTTTTTTTTTTTTTTAGCATCTTGAGGAACTAATGTTTGTCTTACACACTCTGAGAAATGCTGTTTCAGCTAAAACTCCTCTACGTGTATCTAAGCAACCTGTTAACATTTTATATCTGTAGTGGGCTGAATAGTGGCCCCCAAAAGATATGTCCACATCATAACCCCTAGTACTTGTGAATATGACCTCAATTCAAAATAGGGTTTGACAGATGTAATGAGATTGACAAATTCAAGATGAGATCACTCTGGCTTCAGGATGGGCCCTAAATTCAATGACTGTTCATCTACTAGATGAGAAAGGAGGAGACACAGAGACATACAGAAAGAAGACCATGTGAAGAAGGAGGCAGATAGAGTTATGCTACCAGAAGCCAAGGAACACCAGGGGCCGGTCACCAGAAGCTGGAAGAGGTGGAAAGAGATTCTCTCTGAGAGCATTTGGAGGGGACATGGCCCTACTGACACTCTGATTTTGGACTTCTGGTCTTCAGAACTGTGAAAGAATAAATTTGTCTTGTTTTAAACTCCCTGGTTTGTGGCAACATTGTCAGCTCTAGGAAACGAAATACAACACTGTCTCTAATTGTGGAGTGTGCTGACTCACACTTTGGCCTTTCATTACTGTATAAAGACTAGGCATCTGTGAGCAGAGGGCAGAAATTTTTGAGGTCAGAGCCCGATTCTACTTTTGATCACTGAAAATAAAATCTGTTTAATTTGAGGTGATTGGCTGAGGAGTGTAGTACATTACAAGAAATAGCCATGATTCTCTCCAAAGATAGTTCTCTTCCTTTTTGGTCCTTTTCTGGTGTTTTCCTCTTTTGGTGAATGGTGACTGCATCCATTCTGTCTCTTTCACTTTCCACACTTGATCAACCACAAATCCTGATAATGTTAACTTCCAAATACCATTCCCATCCATCCTCTCATCTGCCACTCTTCACCTCTTGCTTGGGCTACTGGGATCCCCTGACTGGCCTTCCTGTATTTACTCTTGCTCCTCTCCAGAACATTTTACATGCAGCCAGAGCATGTTACATTTCTCCCACCTTCCCTGCTACCACTTAAAATACTACCATGATTTATTACTTCTTTTAGATAAAGGAGAATATCCGTAATACAGGCTACAAAGCTTGCCATGTTATGGTCTCCACCGACTCCACAAACTTGCTTCTTCACAGTCTGCTTCCCTCTGCTCTCTTATTTGTAGCCGTAGTAAGTTTCTTTCAGTTCCTCAAAGACACTTTGCTCAACTTGCTATAGAGCCTTTGCTCATACTATTTCCTTTGTCTGAAACATCTTTCTTTCCCTGTCACATAGCTAATTTTCAATCTTTTTTCAGATTCCAGCTCAGTCATCAGTTGCTCAAAGAAGTCTTCCTTGGATTTGATGATGATTAATTCTCCCTATAATATGGTTCTTTCCTGAACAGTTATCACAGTTGCACTGTTACATTTATTTGTGTGATTATTGCCTACTAAACTACATGTACATGAGAGGAGGGACCATGTCTGTTTTTGCCAATTGGCACAGAGTAAAGGTTCAGTAAGTGTTTGCTGAATGAATGAATGAATGAATGAATGAAAAACTAAATGACTGAATGAACAAAATCAATGAAGTAATGAAGAGAATGAACAAAGGTTGTTCTGACTGAAGATGTTGAAAGTTTAGTCCTTACGAGATTTGAGAATTACAAAATCTTACTTCCTCCAGAACCTGAAAGCGTCAGTTATGGTTTTCAGTTATAAGCAAAAGAAACCGACTCTTATTAATTGAAGCAGAAAGGGGATTTGCTGAAATGTGGTGGTGACTCACAGAATCTCTGATAAGGCTGGAAATCCAGGCTTGGAGATTCTGTAGCCAGCACCGTGCTCACATTATGCATCAGAACAGAGCCTGTGAAGATACTGTTATTAGGTTGGTGCAAAAGTAATTGCGGTTTTGGCCACTGAAAGCAATGGCCAAAACCGCAATTACTTTTGCACCAACCTAATAGTACCATACCAATGTTGAACAGTGGGTGCTACTGATAGACTCATACCTGCTGCTGCCTCTGGAAGCCAATTGCAGCTTCCATTCCTGCTATTACTGTCACCAGAATGGCTTCTTTGCAATCCCTGCTTCTTCAAACCCCCAGCCTCCTTCCTAATGTCTGAGGGAGAATCTGGGAAAGTGAGTGTCTGGCATTTTGAGTTTCACTCGTGAGTGGTGAGGTCAGTCTTACAAGGTTGGGAAATCTCCAGCCATAGTAACAGTGTGCAGATGTTGGAGAACACAAAGAATGGTTGTTCACTGTAGCCCACTTGGCTGTACAATGTTAACATATCGTCTTTTCTCCTTATTAACATTAAACAATAGAAAACGTACCTGTCTAATAATGTTAGCACCCCTCATCCAGGTGGGTGTGTGGTCAAGGCACAACAGTTACTACATCTAGCCCCAGAACCAGTATCTCTGGTTCCATCATGTCGTGCTTCAATATTCTGGACTAAATTCTAAAGCTTGCTTCTACCACAGCACCATATAAAAAGAGTAGGATAAAGGAAGAGGAAATAAGAGAAAAGAGTCTCATAAATAAATATTGGAGGCTGTAAGCCTACAAAGCTGTATTCCTTATTTCTGGAACTAACCCCAAGGCCATAATTGATACTTTTTCTTTATCTTCAGCCACCTCAGCTGGTCAGCATCCTTTATCAGCATTTTCCATCTCTATCTCTGAGGGTTCTAAAACCTATCTGTGTGGGTTGCTGTTGTCTTCTAGTAAATTTTACCACTGAATATGGAACTATAATAAAGTCACTCAGGGAAACTGTCCCCATACTGAAACAATAACACTGCTTACACTTGATAGTCAGGATCGCTCATCCTACTCAGCACCCTAATACTCTTTTTTTTTTGCCTTTTCTCCTGATGAGCCCCAAATGAGATTTTGCAGCTTCCAATTCAATGGTGCTATTGTTGGGTTCCTGAGGAACACTCCCTCTGAATCATCTGAGCTCATGTGGACAACAGGGGGAAGCAGACATTTTGAGACGACTTGTTAAGAGTAATAGAGGTGTTCCTGCCTTCTACCTCTTGGTTTGAATATATCCATATATTTTGACTAGCGGAGAAACAACCAACCACGCATATTGGTTTCTGGTTCAGAGTATATTTGTATCTTGTTGGAGAGCACCTCAATCTCACAAACTGGTATCTAAACTGAGTCTTCAATAGGCCATCCCACTGTTTTGTGAGGTCAGCTTCTTCTGGGTGGGGTGGCATACATAGTAAAACTGGAGGATTGCCGGAATCCAGATGTTCGAGGTTACAGTGAGCTATGATCACACCACTGCACTCCAGCCTGAACAACAGAGTGAGACCCTGTCTCAATTCCTCAATGCCCATGAGGAATCTCATGGGAAATATCATGGGCATTGGCCCACTGTCATGTTTATTTCACTGCAAAGTGAGTTCCTCAATTAGAAGCAATAGTATGTATGTGTTATATAATGATGGTGACTATAGCATTCAGTAAGTCCAGGGATAAAGAAGCTACCAGAGACATTGTGATCAAGGGTAGTAAATAAATCTAAATCCAAAATAAGCAAGGGCAAAGTAATCACAAATACCTTCCCCCTCCATAATAGAATGAATACAAGGAATTCAAAGCTGCCAGGTATCTGGCTGTTTCCCTGTGATAGGGTACCATAGACAGGACTTAGTGTTGGTCTCTGTTACTAGCAAGTAGGACCCACAGATATGCAACAGTGTTAGCCTTGGTGAGAGGAAGTCTATGCTGTTGCATAACCTCCATTCCTACTTCACAGTCATCCCGTTCATGAACCTCATTAGCAACCATGGATTGGCAGGGTAAAGAGACTAACCACTGTTTATAGAAAGCTTCCTTCCCAGTGGGGGCTTTTTGGTCATCATTCGTATGGAACAAAAAATATCACTTCATGGTGGGTCCATTGTGATGAATCCATGTACATACAGCTCTTTCTCAAATATCTTTTTCCAAAATCCTCCAAGGAACTTGATCCTTTCAAGTTTTTGTTCTCTTTCTCTCTTTTTTAGAGACAGGGTTTCACATTCTTGCCCAAACTGGGGTATAGTAGTGTGATAATAACTCACCGTAGCCTTCAACTCCTGGGTTTAGGCAATCTTCCTGCCTCAGTTTCCCAAGTAACTAGGACTGCAGGCCCACACCACCATGCCTGGTTTTTATAAAATTTAAAAAAATTATTTTAGAGATGTGGTCTTACTATGCTGCCCAGGTTAGTCTTGAACTCCTGACCTCAAGTGGTCCTCCTGCATTGACCTCCCAAAGTACTGGGATTACAGGCTTGAGCCCCAGTGCCCAGATCCTTTCAAGTTCTTGACAATCTAGTGGAACTATTAATCATTGCCCATGAATTGATATAAATTCCTTATTTTAGGTTTTCTCTGCTTCTCAGCAAGTGGCCCAGAGGAAGAACTGCCTAAAGGTCCACCCGCTGCAGCAGTCTACGTCTGGTGCCAACAGGTTAGACAGAAGTATCTGTAAGTCAGGCTTAAAATATCCTGTTGGTCAACTAGTCATAGCAAAGTTCTCGGCAAACTTTAAAAGTCTGTAGATGGAGAGGTCATAACATAGCCTGTAGGAGTAAGGCTTCTTCAGTGGATACACCATGAGTGTGAACCATTGACTTATTCCTTCAGGACATTCTCAAGCCTGATTTCATAAATACTATGTCCACTTGAAAATGGAGTGCTCCTAGGCACACCTGTGTTTATGGATTATAGAAATCAAATAACGCCTAGTTTCCATACCTCCTGATTTCCTATGATAAGTCATCCAGTCTCTCCCAGGGCTAAATAGCAAGTCAAGAGCTGTTTCTTGAAATGAGAATAGTTACTACAAAGAGTGCATGATTTTACTATGAAATCCTTGAGGCCACTTTTCCCATTGGGGGTAACTGTAAGGTCCTTACAATGATCTATTCTTCTGCAGACAATTCAAGCACCATTGGATCCTCTAGGTCAGAATTCCAGTGAGGCCCTAGGCTCTACTCGCTGCATTCTTTGGGAGCTTCCAGTAAGTGTCATAGAATCAGAGTACAGGTCCTTTATTCTTCCCTCCTTTTTTCCACTTTGCTTTTCTACTTTCCTTCCTTCTTGCACTCATTTATTGAGTTCCCTTTACTCCAGTCTGTCCTGCCTGACTACAGAAAGACCCTGCCTCTCACTTCTCGAATGTAATGTAATCCCTGCCCTTTTCTCCCTATACCCCAAGACTCTCAGCTATAACTTTTATAATTCTGGCACTTTTGACATTATAATAGTTAGCATTTAATTCATTTTTTAGTAATGCAACTCTTCCTTGTTCTGGAGTCCTGAAACACATCACTAACTCACCTACATCACTTGACCTTTGTCAGAAACTTTCTAAGTAGAAGAAATGTGTTGAAGCCACATGTCTTCTTTGTTAAATGGAAGCATCACATATTAAGCTGAATTGCCTTGGAATCTGGGTTGCTGCTGAAACTGGGTGTTGGGACCCGTAATAACTGCAGGGAACCAGGATTTCAGCCTTATTCTTATTTGAGAGATGTTCCCTCTGAGAGCAGGACATATGTTTCTTCCTATCATAAACTCTGCCTCAGAAAGAGCTCTATGGTCGTTTGGTCTATTACTTGGTCTATTACACCAACAGGCTGTATCACCGGAGGAAGGGCACAGTCTAGCATCTCATCCCAGCTGGTGCTAAAGGCCTAGAGACATTGACTTGCTGTTGCTCCCTGGGCAGCTTTAGATTCATGGCTTCACTCTTCACGGGTTTGCAAGGTTATTGTACTTTATTCCTCTTCCTTAAAAGTCCCTCCTCTTTCTTAATTTCTGTTCAGACAAAATGCAATCCCCCATTACACATCATTTGCAAATACTTATGGACTACTTTTATGTGCCTCCCATTTCTTATGAGCCACTTAGCTACTCGTTTCTCTCTCTGAGAATTAGTGCTCCTCTTACTACTCCTTGTCATGCACTCCCTTCACTTCAGGCATGACTTTGTGACATTCTGAAGCCCAAAATCTGATGCGTCATCCTCAGAGAAATCTCAGTAGATTCACACTATTTCTTTGCTCAGGGGAATAACAGAATTTTATACATGTACCCAAACAGTGGCGTTTGTTTTCCTTCGTGGCTTAGCTCGTAATATAAACTTCTTTATAATCTGCTCTTCTTGTTTGCCCCTTGGTGCTTTTTATCATTATTAGTTTCCTATTTCCTCCAGTCCCTTGGGCATGGTGAATGTCTCAGTTGAATGAGTTAGCATTTTTACATTGAATTTTATACAGCTGTGTCTTACCTGTGTTCCCAAGCTTATTTTATATAAATATACTTGCATTATTTTACCTTTGCTTACTAGTATTTGCAACATCTCTCAGGTTAGAAACATCCAGAAAATCTCATTAAATTACTGATCACTCTATCTCCCAGGTCTCTATTAAGATATAAAGATTCAACACTTCAGTACTCTACCCATCATTTCAGTTTCACAGAAGTCTTTGAGGCAAAATGAGAAAGGACCCTGTGGATGCATCTGCCAGTTTTATTAATGCTTTACCTTGTGTGTCATCTGGATCTACTAATTCATGCATGCTCCTTAGATTTTCCTGTGTCTTCTTTCGCTTTTACTTTTCCACAAGAAATTATTTTTATAAGATGATCCCTATTTATTAATTATCCATATTTATAGTCTTTCAGTGTTAAAGATGGACACTCCCCCATCCATCTCCATAAATTGTCAAATTGTTGTAGAGGGTAGGGCAACGTTCATGGAGTTCTTACTATGTTTTAATATGTTAATATAATTTTATTCAGGGCTGGGCACGGTGGCTTGTGCCTGTAATCCCAGCACTTTGGGTGGTCGAGGCAGGCGGATCACGAGGTCAAGAAATCGAGACCATCCTGGCCAACATGGTGAAACCCAGTCACTACCAAAAATGCAAAAATTAGCTGGGCATGGTGGTGTGCACCATGCAGTCTCAGCTGCTAGGGAGGCTGAGGCAGCTTGGACCCAGGAGGTGGAGGTTACAGTGAGCCAAGTTCCCACCACTGCACTCCAGCCTGGGCAACAAAGCAAGACTTAGTTTAAAAAAAAAAAATTATTTTATTCAACAGGCAGCATCCTCACATAAGAAGGTTTTGTAGATTTTGAAGGTGAGATGCAAAGAGGCTAAGTACTTTTATTCTTGGCCCAGATGGGATTCGATGCAGGTCCAGGCAACACCCGCTGCACCACTGACTCTGGAGGACCAATCCATCAGCCAGGCAGCAACACTGTTCTGTGGCCCATTGGTTCTTTACCAGTGATTTTGGTTTACTTGGTGAAAACCCAGAGAAAACATCCAGTGAGGAAAGTAGTCAGCACGTCACTGAGGATGAACCAACCATACAGTACTGGTAGAAGGGTTTCAGGAATCTCATGGGGAAGGTGACACTTAAAAGGCTGCTCTAAGGCTGGGCGTGGTGGCTCATGCCTGTAATCCCAGTACTTGGTAGGCCAAGGCAGGTGCATCACTTGAGGCCAGGAGTTTGAGACCAGCCTGGCCAACATTGCAAAACCCCGTCTCTACTAAAAGTACAAAAATTAGCCAGGTGTGGTGGTGAGCACCTGTAATCCCAGCTACTTGAGAGGTTGAGGCAGGAGAATTGCATGAATCCAGGAGGTGGAGGTTGCAGTGAGCTGAGATTGTGCCACTGCACTCCAGCCTGGGCAACAGAGCAAGACTATGTGTCCAAAAAAAAAAAAAAAAAAAAAGGCCGAGTGTGGTAGCTTATGCCTGTAATCCCAGTACTTTGGGAGGCCAAGGCAGGCAGATCACAAAGTCATGAGATTGAGACCATCCTGGCTAACATGGTGAAACCCCATCTCTACTAAAAATACAAAAAATTAGTGGGGCATGGTGGCAGGTGCCTGTAATCCCAGCTACTTGTGAGGCTGAGGCAGGAGAATGGCATGAACCCGGGAGGCGGAGCTTGCACTGAGCTGAGATCACGCCACTGCACTCCAACCTGGGGGACAGAGCGAGACCCCCCTCTCAAAAAAAAAAAAAAAAATAGGCTGTTCTAAAAAGCACCTGTGTGGCCACCTCCTCCCTTGATGACCTCTCTTCAAGACCTCCTGCCATTCTTCTACAGGGTGCCACGGACTTTCCGATTGTGCCTGCCTCTCCATGTTTGCTATAGGAAACTTGGAGTCTTTTTAGAGCAGTACCACCTTGGAAGCATGGTATTCTTTTAAAGATCGTGAATCTCTTTTCCCACCTCTGTCTCTGGTGTGGCACAAATTTAGAAAGACACAACTATTTCATTCTCAGGATAAAGCTAACACAGAACAGTGCAAAGGAAGACACAGAGAACAGTGAAGGTAATATGGAGAAGATTGCTTTAGTAAACTGGAGGAAGGGTTTTGCCCAAATGGGCTCAGTGCTGTCCGTGTGGCTACAGCTGCTTTGTGAGATTATCTTGGTCACATGCTCTTGCATCAGGACCTCATCCATGGCAACCCCTGAACTCACTCTCTCAGTCATGCCCACCCTTCTGCTATAAACCCTTCCCTTCTCATCCACACTTGGTGCTGTGAATCCTGCCTTGCCTTGGGTCTGGAACTTGTTGCCTTGGGTCTCAGCATTGAATCAGTCCTTCCAACTTCCATGCCCCACTGCAACTGCTTGATAACTGATCCAGCCTAGGTCAGACTCCAGGTTATCCTGCTAACTCAGAAGAGGCATCAGATGAATTGACGGTTGATCCCTTGGAACAAGGAGGCACCAAAGGCTGAATGCTGGAAACACTGTATTCTGTAACAGCCGTCTTCAAGTTTGTCTAGATTAAATTACAGTTGCTAAACTAATCAACATACACTTTGAGCACTCAGTATCGAGAAGTTCTGCTCTGAGCATTTAAAGTGATATAGGTGTCCCCAGTAGAGTTGCTGGATTTAGCAAATAAAAGCACAGCTGACCCAGTTTATGTGAATTTTAGAGAAACAATAACTTCTTAGTGTGTGTTCTAAATAACTGCATGGAAACTTTTTTTAGATTGTATAGAAACTGTGGGTGCGAAATGGACAACTCGGCTGACAACCTCTACCCTGAATGAACTTGAAATTGAAATATTGCACAGGATAAACTTATGCTAAAATTTGTTGTTTATCTGAAATTCACATTTAACTGGACAACTAGTTGAATTTTATTTGGCAACCCTAGACCCTAAGGAACATACCTTAACTCAAGTAGTAAATAGCCTCATTGGGAGGATGGAGTCACCTGTGCAGCCTGTACTGGTACTCAGCAGTTCATCACAAGGGCCAGGAAAATGCCATAGAACAATGAGCTCAGAAACAGAAAACTTTGGCCAGGCGTGTGGCTCATGCCTGTAATCCCAGCACTTTGGGAGGCCGAGGCAAGTGGATCATGAGGTCGGGACTGCAAGACTAGCCTGGCTAACATGGTGAAACCCCATCTCTACTAAAAGTACAAAAAATTAGCCAGGCATGGTGGCGGGCATCTGCAATCCCAGCTACTCGGGAGGCCGAGGCAGGAGAATCACTTGAACCCTGGGGGTGGAGGTTGCAGTAAGCCGAGATCGCACCATTGCACTCTAGCCTGGGCAATGAGCAAAACAACATCTCAAAAAAAAAAAAAAAAAAAGATAAAAATAAAGAAACAAAGAAAAAAGAAAACTTCAGCTACATTCAGAGAATCAATAGGCAGAGTTAAAGTGTGCATGGGAGTGGTGGCTTACACCTGTAATTCCAGCATTTTGGGAGGCTGAGACAGGAAGATCACTTGAGGCCAGGAGTTTGAGACCAGCCTGGGCAACATAGCAGGGCCCCATCTCTCTAAAAAGAAAAAAAGTGTGCACGGGGAAGGGATTGAATTTCAGGTGACTGGCCAGGCATGGTGTCTTGTGCCTGTAATCCCAGCACTTTGGGAGGCTAAGGTGGGATGATCACCTGAGGTCAGGAGTTCGAGACCAGCCTGGCCAACATGGTGAAACCCATCTCCATTAAAAATACAAGATTAGCCAGGCATGGTGGAGCACAACTGTAATCCTGGCTACTC
>NW_012114599.1:15864178-15867534 GCF_000951035.1 Colobus angolensis palliatus | reverse complement strand
AAAAAAAAAAAAAAAATTACCATGGGGTAGAAACACTGTGTCATATTTTTAGAAGATCATCATTTCCATAGGAGGACCCTGAGGACAGAGAGAGAGGTTAAGTAATTTGCCCAACACCAGACTTGTCTTATTGAGACAGAAGAAAGGCCATGTGGATACAGTTAACTTTAAGCAACTAAGAATTACACAGATGTTCCTTGACTTATGATGGGAGTCTGTCCTGAATTACCCGCCGTTAAGTTGAAAAGATCATAATTTGAAAATGCATTTAATACACGTAACCTACTGAACTTCACAGCCTAGTCGAGCCTGCTTTAAGTGTGCTCAGAACACTTACATTAGCCTACAATTGCACAAAATCATTTAATACAGAGCCTATTTTGTAACAAAGTGTTGAATATCTCATGTAATATGTTGAATAATATATTGAAAGTGTATCACTTTTGGGCCAGGTGTGGTGGCTCACACCTGTAATCCCAGTACTTTGGGAGAATAAGACGGATAGATCATGAGGTCAGGAGATCGAGAACATCCTGGCTAACACGGTGAAACCCCGTCTCTACTAAAAGTACAAAAAAATTTAGCCAGGCGTGGTGGTGGGCATCTGTAGTCTCAGCTACTTGGGAAGCTGAGGGAGGAGAATGGTGTGAACCTGGAAGGTGGAGCTTGCAGTGAGCTATCCTGCCACTGCACTCCAGCCTGAGTGATAGAGCAAGACTCTGTCTCAAAAAAAAGAAAAGAAAAAGTGTATCAGTAAGTTGAAAATTTGCAAGTCGAGGACTGTCTATATGAAAACATGGCTTTAGGACTGATTTTTGCTTTGTGCATCTTTACTAGATTGTGTAGAAAGTGTGTAAGTGGCAGAGATGTACAACTAACAGACTTTACCTTGGTTAACTGTTCTCTTGGCCTCTCAAGATATTTGTAGTTTAGGAAGCATAAAATTTAATATCTACTAAGGATATTTCTCCCAGTACAGGTTCACCTGCTTTACCTTGGCCCAAACACTGGGGTTATCAGGGAGGGCCATAGCCACCTTTATTGCTGCAAGGATCTGGCTTAGTTTAATCTACTAAATTGTTGTCATGGCCAGCATAGACCCACCCTTTGCCCATTTGTCTCTCTTTTTCAAGAGGCATGTAGTGCAATAAGAATGTGAGTTTTTATCTAAGAGCTGCCACCTTTAGAACTGTTTCTAATCTGTGAAGTTCATAGTGATTATGCTATTTCTGCCTAAATGTGAGGGCAAGATTTCAAGGAAGCCCCATTCCGTGTGGATAGTCTTAGTGCTTATGTGTAGGCAAACCCTAAAATCACATGTCAAATTAACATCAGGAAAACATGAGCAAATCTTCAGCCTTGTACTTTTGTGGGTGACTGAAATTGCTTTTATGTAAGTGTTTATAATTCTGTTTTTAATCTGCAGGCTTATGTTTTCTACGTTCTGCGTTAACTAATACATTCCTGTTTTCTGGAATGTACTAGGCCAGAATACACCTATGAGTGGAGCTGTAGTAGAGACTTAGGAATTAGAAGGGATGTTCAACTGAATGACTTTTAGGTTCCCTTTCATTTATGAAAATTTGTTATTCTACTTCCTTGGTGACTCAGAATAAAATTATATACTGATTTTCCTACAGGAAACTGTAGTTGATAGAAAAAAGGAGCACAAATATTGATTGCTCATCCATCCTACCTTTTGTTTAGGTTTAAACGAGTGATATATTACTGAAATTTGTCTTTTGATAATGATGATTTAGTTCTTTAGCAACTATTTATACAGTACTGGCCAGTGAAAAATTTCAGATGGTTCTCTGAAATTTTAGGTTTTAGGCTATCAGAGCAATACATTGGTCTGAAACATAACACCCTCAAAACCTAAGAAAAGAATGAGGTGCCCAATACAAGAGTCATTCCAATTAAGATATGGTAGAGAAATCTTTTTTTTTTGAGATGAAGTCTGTAGCCACTGCACGCAGCTAATTTTTTTATATTTTCAGTAGACACGGTGTTTCACCATGTTGGCCAGGCTGGTCTTGAACTCCCGACCTCAGGTAATCCGCCCGCCTTGGCCTCCCAGCGTGCTAGGATTACAGACATGAGCCACCGTGCCTGGCCGAGAAGGCATTCTTAAATAGTGGATGACAGTTCTCATAACTCAGAAACAGATAGGAAACTTTCCAAAAATATGGACTGCTAGACTCTACTTTGGAAATTTGGGATATGACATTGGAATCCTCTTCTAACTCAGAAGAAGCTGGACTCTGGCCTTCTACCTGCCTGAGAAAAGCTGAGCACTCTCTTCTCAGACCAGTGTATGTGCAAATGGATTGGGATTATCCTGGGAAGCAATCATTTCTCAGAGTCCCAAACATGATTTGGGGCAATCCCTGCCCACACCCTTCGATTCATTTCAGTTCATCTAGTATCCCTCCTTTGCTGTGCCAAACCCTGTGCATTTTACACCCGGGTTGTCCAGATGTTCTTTCTTCTCCCCTTGCATCAGTAAAATCCTATCACTACCACAAAACACAGACCTTCTGCCTGTGGCACCTGCCTTCCTGAAACCCCCTACTACTCTAACCTTAAAATAGGATCCTGGGGCTGTGCGCGGTGGCTCATGCCTGTAATCCCAACACTTTGGGAGGCCGAGGCAGGCGGATCACCTGAGGTCAGGAGTTCAAGACTAGCCTGGTCAACATGCTGAAACCCCGTCTCTACTAAAAATACAAAAAATTAACTGGGCATGGTGGCGGGTGCCTGTAATCCCAGCTACTTGGGAAGCTGAGGCAGGAGAATCACTTGAACCCAGGAGGTGGAGGTTTTGGTGAGCTGAGATCGTGCCGTTGCACTCCAGCCTGGGCAACAAGAGCAAAACTCCATCTCAAAAAAAAAAAAAAAAAAAGGATCCTGAAGATAAAGATCATCTATCCATGCATGATGCCAAATTGAGAGGTGTATCTATAAATACATGTAATTTCAATACCTTTATAAATCTGAGGAATAGTATACCATTTCATTTTCTACATTGACCAATAGATTTTTTTTTTGCATTGTTGGCAGATTGAAATAAGTGAATAAATATTTTTGCTTTTAGCGTGGACCTTCCTCAAATCACAATCCACAAAATACACAGTTCCTGTCGTGCACTCTGTTTCCAAAGGGAGAGACAATTACCTGCCCAGTCTAACATATTTTAACTTAGGAAGGCATAGGAAGGTTTATGTTGACTTGTTTGTTTTTCTTTTGGTGCAGGTTTCACTCCATCCTTAGTAATTGCTTTTGGAAAAGACACTTAACAGAAAAGCAAACTGTTACATCTGGAAGATTGATTATACTTTTTCTTCCATTTCTCT
>NW_012114599.1:15842013-15862252 GCF_000951035.1 Colobus angolensis palliatus | reverse complement strand
GCTAATCTTTTTGTGTCTTTAGTAGAGATGGGATTTCACTGTGTTAGCCAGGATGGTCTCTATCTCCAGACCTCGTGATCCGCCCATCTCGGCCTCTGAAAGTGGGATTACAGGTGTGAGCCACCGCGCCCGGCCCCATGCAGGTATTTTTAAAGTTTTTGTGTCATCAAATTTATCAGCATTTTCTTGTGTGGAGTTTAGATTTTGTTTTCTGTGGAAATACCTTCTCCCTTCCAAAATTACATAGAAAACTTTCGTTTGTCTTCTATTTTTCATTCTCTGTTTTTTAACTCTAATTTGCCTAAAATTGGAAGCATTGGTGAAAATATTTTTTTTTTCTCAAATGGCAACTTGTTTGACTATAGTATACATATACATTAAAAAATCCATCTTTTCTTCCTTGTTTTCAGGATCATATTTATCACCTCAAATTTATGTATATATTTGTGTCTATCTTTGGAGTGTCCTGACCCATTTATTCGTCTATTCATGTGCCAATACTTCCTGTTTCAGTTATTGTAACTTTTAAATATGCTTTAGTATCTGGTAGGACTGGTGATCCCTCATTACTTTTCTTTTTCAGAATTGTCTTCTTTAAAAAAAACTCTTGTTGGTATTTTTATGTAGTCCCAGAATTTTGAGACATTGGTTTATTTCCAAGTTGGTTTATTTCCAAGTTTTAACCATTATAAGCAATAGTTTTAAGATTTACCATCAAGATAATTTTGGGTTTTTTGCAAATAATCTTTCATTGCATTCTGCTTTATTTCTTTATAAAAGAATCTTAGATGTGGAATTATTGGGTAAAAATAATTAACTTTCTAAAAGCCTCTTGATGCATATTGTCACACTAACTTTCCAGAAAACTAGAATACATACTAACAGTATGTATTAGTTGTCTTTTGCTGTGTAAAAAAATTACTCCCAAATTGAGCTTAAAATAATAAGCATTTATTAATCCCAGTTTCTATGGAGCAGGTATCTGGCCATGGCTTAACTCAATTCCTCTGGTTCAGGGTCTCTCATAGGACTACAATCAGGGTGTCTGCCTGTGGTGAATTATCTCAAGGCTCCACTGAGGCAGGATTTGCTTCTGAGCTCATTCAGGTCACTGTTGGCATACCTCAGGTCCTCACTGGTTCTTGGCCCTCCGGAGATACCTGTTCCTTGCCACATTGGTTTCTTCATAGGCCGGCTCAGAACATGGCAGCTGTTTCTCTCAGAGGGAGCAGGGGAGACAGTAGGAGAGAGGAAGCAATATGAAAGTTTTTTTTTTGTAGGTAACTTTGGAAATGACTTCTCCCACTTTTGCTCTATTTTGTTTGTTAGTAGCAAGTTACTAAGTCCAGCTCACTCGTGAAGGTAGTGGATTACACAAGGCATGAATTCAAGGAGGCAGGAATCACTGGGGACAATCTGAGAGGCCACCTACCACAGAGCTCTAGTTTCACTGCATTGTCACCAGCGTGGAGTGTTTGTGTTGTTAAAACCTTTCAGCTTGATATGTAAAAATCATTGTATTTTACTGTAATTTCATTTTCTATTTCTTTTACTACTAAGGAAGAAAAGACAATTTATTATTTATAGATTATTTGTAATTTTTTTTTTTTTTTGAGATGGAGTCTTGCTGTGTCGCCCAGGCTGGAGTGTACTGGCCCGATCTTGGCACACTGCAAGCTCTGCCTCCCGGGTTCACGCCATTCTCCTGCCTCAGCCTCCGGAGTAGCTGGGACTACAGGCGCCTGCCACTACTCCCTGCTAATTTTTTTGTATTTTTAGTAGAGATGGGGTTTCACTGTGTTAGCCAGGATGGTCTCAGTCTCCTGACTTCATGATCCACCTGCCTCGGCCTCCCAGAGTCCTGGGATTACAGGCACCAGCCACTGCGCCTGGCCGATTATTTGTAATTTTATTCTGTAAATTAAATGTTTTCCCCCTTTTTCCTCTTTAAGGATCTTAGTTTCCCCATCTCCATAAATTTGTAATGCTAACTTAATTTGGAACTGTGACCCTTCTATGGAAGAAAGAGTTGCCCTGTTAACTTCAAGGAGGTGAGGGAAATTTGTATCTCATTTTGCACTATGGTTCAATGCTAGTACTTTTTTCTTAATAAAAAGATTGAGCTATTAACTGCAGATACCATTGGTTGATACTACTGAAACTACCAAAAAAAAAAAAAAAAGAAACTTGACATTTATTTCCCTAGCTGCCACTGTATTTGTAATAACATATTGACATTTAATGTTTTAACACTTGTTACAGATAATCTACTAATTTGCAGGCTAATCATTATCATCTAACTTTTTCAATGCAAAATTGGTTAAAACTAATTAAAGTGCTATGCTAACAATTTGCAGAACTACAAAAGCTTTATCTTATTAAAAGGTTCCAAGAAGGCCACCTCTCAGATAGTAAAAAACTTGAGTTTTGCTTAGAAGATCAAGAATTGAATAGCAATAAGTAACATCACCTGCAATTGTAGGAAGCTTATTATTTCCTAAGACAATAAAGAAATATTATACAAGAAAGAGAACATCAGACATGCATCAGTCAATATGTGACCCTGGGCAAATCATTTAAGCCTGTCGATTTCTTCATCTACAAAAGGGAGACCTATGGCTTTGTTACATATTTTGAAATGCCATAATCATTAATGAAGTAATATCTGGAAGACATAAAATTTATGGGAATATTTCTTTTTATGACTCTTGGTAAATTTTCTGCTTTGGAATTCAGCCCCTTCTGTTGCTAGACAGCTTTAATTATAGGACAAGTCTTCCCTTACTTTAAACTAAAGTCTGTCTTTTGCTAACTTATCTCCATTCATTGTTATTTTATACTTTGAAACCACTCTAAGTTTAATTCTTCTACTACATTATTAGTACTTAAAGTGCTTGAAATAAACTCCTTAGTTCCCCTAGAAGATTTGTAAAGAATCTGCTGTAAGCAGTATTCAGTCTAAAATAAAATTTGCCTTTTTACTTAGGAAAATCTACTAGAAAACTTATTTTGTTTAGGAAAAACCTATTTGAGAACCTCGGGGAATTGTCATTTCCTTAGGTCGGATCATAATCACTAAAACCCTTCAATAAAACTCAGCTACATGTCGTGCTTTAGAATAAAATGACAATTACACACAGATACTTGGTCATTATTCTGTGTTTGCTTAAATATAGAGCAAAATATGGGGCCGACAAAATATAGAAGCATTCTGATAGCTGAGCTCATGCTGCATTTGTAAGATCAATTAGACTCACAGGAAAGGCCTGTTCTGGCAGAAAGATGACTCTAAGTGGGCCGGAGGGCAACAGGGAGCTGGAGGAGGATCTGCTTTACATTTAAGGTTGGACCGTGTATTGGATGAGAATGGAGAGAAATTTTCTTTCTAGTGCTATTCCATAGTAAATGCTCAATATATTTATTTGATCTTTTAGTAGGATGATATTTTGCTTTAGTCTTTTGTCTGGGGTTGATGAATGTATAGAAGCTACTATTTTGTTATTGGTCATCTTAAATCTTTCTTCATGAAATTGAATGTATTTTATCAATTCATATTTTTGAAGTATGTATTATGGGCTATACATTGTACTGGGCACTGGAGATGTTACAGTGAATTAGGCAAGGTCTCCTTGCTGAGGGTATTTGTGTTATAGATGAGTGAAAAATAAGAAAACGAGGAAGAGGTTTTCTCCAGAGGTCCAGAGATCAGGCCTTCCCATGGAGGTGGATCACAAGGCAGAAAGGGGGTCCCTCGAGGCTTCTCAAAGGGAGGCTGAGGCTGACTCTTGAAGGCTGAGTGAGGGATGGGAAGGGCATTCCTGGCACAGGACAGAGTATATGCAAAGGCACTGAGGAAAGAATCTACAAGGCCTACTTAGGCAACCACTGGTGGTTGGAAGCAGCTTGAATTAGGAAGCGCAGAGGAGCAGTGATAGGAGATAAATCTAGAGAAGGAGCAAAAGGCCATGTATCAACCACATGCAAAGCCCTTTAAAAGAAATTGTATTATGTACTCTCCTTGCTTCTCATTTTCCCTGCCTTAGACTAATTTTCTCATCTTCTGCTACAAAACTTATTCCACTCACTGTCATTTCCTGATTTATTTTCCTCCAGGCACTACTTCTAAGCACTTCTCCCTGTATGCACACAACCCTGTCCTTATCACCCAACACCAGGCCTTTCATTTTGGCTTGGACTCCTGGTTATGGGTTCAGTAAGGCCAGGCTATTTAACTATACTGCTGCTTGTCAGGGGGTTTATGAAATTTTTAATCGGGATTTATGTAAATCAGTATAAGGTAACTTCTAAAACCTTTATAAAACTTTATTTTTTTAAGACTAAATCACAGGTTAAAAGTTTAATGACGTCAACACAACTCAAACTAGCTTTAAAAAAGAATATATAGTTCATGTTACTGAAAATTCCAAATGTAGATCATTATCTGTCATTGCTAGCTCTGGGGCTCAACAAATGTGAGCAGAACTTTGGCTGTGACTCCCTCCTTGTGTTTTAATTCTTCTTTATTATGCGCTGGCTCTATTAGCTGGCTCTGTCTATGGGGTGGCCTCTGGCAGCTCCAGATTGGTGGTGTCCATAGAGTTAGGATTCTCAGTGTAGAGAGTGCTTCTCCTTCTCAACATTTCTACCTGATGCTTCGGATTTGAGTGTTACTGGCCTGGGTGTGCCATGTATCCATTCCTGAATAAATTATCATGGCTAGAAGGATGAAACCCAGATAAGCAACCGCATGCCTATATCAGGAGTGGGGTGGGAGCTTTGAGGCAGCCAAAGTCCAAACCACGTGCATAAAAATATGGAAGGAATGGTTTTCCCTCGTCACTAGGATGTCCTACCAGAAGACGGAGAAAGGAGTGTTGTCAGCAAAAGCAAAATGTACCTAACATGAAGATTTTAAAATTGATCATTCATTCAATGAAATTTATTGAGTGTCCTAGATTTCAAGGTATCATGATAAATAAGTGCGGTTACTTACTGTCCTCAGGATGGTCACAGTCTTCAAGTAAAAAATGATAGGTTAAGGTATCATATTAATCAACAAGCAACACTTATCTTTGAATCCACATTGTTTAATCTCATCTTCAGTGTTACAAGAAACTGTGAAGACTTTGATAAAATCATTATGCATTACAGAGACTGGAAATTTCAGACCTGAAAAAATATATAAATTAAATCATTTTTATTTTATTAGAATGATCGTGTTAAAAATGTTTTGAATACGGTACCAGGGACTATGAAAAAAGACTGACATATTTATTAGAGGAGAGTCAGTGGATGAAAACCAGCTGTTTTCGTATTGGGTAAAAAGGTTGGAAAAGCCGAGACTTCAGAAGCTTTTAAAACGATAAAAGACATGAGTTTGGCAATCTTGGGTGCAGAAATTATCCATGAAAAGGATGGTTAAGGGTGATCATAATCTTTAGGAAGAGAGATGATTGTAAGTGAAAAGTAACACAGACAAGATACAAGATAAGTGGGCCGGGCGCAGTGGCTCACCCCTGTAATCCCAGCACTTTGGGAGGCCGAGGGGGCCAGATCATGAGGTCAGGAGTTCGAGACCATCCTGGCTAACATGGTGAAACCCCATCTCTACCAAAAAAAAAATACAAAAAAATTAGCCAGGCATGGTGGTGGGTGCCTGTAGTCCCAGTTACTTGGGATGCTGAGGCAGGAGAATGGTGTGAACCTGGGAGGCGGAGCTTGCAGTGAGCCAAGATCACGCCACTGGACTCCAGCCTGGGCGACAGAACGAGACACCATCTAAAAAAAAAAAAAAAAAAGACACAAGATAAGAAAGAATACAAGTCTTACTAGATGATAACACCTTTTAAAAAGTCAGCACTCCATTGGGATTCTCATTGGAATGTCAAGACACTCACCTTAATATACTGTAGTTCTGAAGATGCCATGCACATCTTTATAACCAATAATCCTAAACAATGTGGCATCTTACATTTACCCACCTGTTTGTCTCCAGGTCCAATCAGACCTTCCAGATGAGTGTCAAATCTAAGTGTCTCACTCAAGGTCGTGCATTTTACCCTCCCTCCCTCCCTCCCTCCCTCCCTCCCTCCCTTCTTTTTTTGAGACAGAGTCTCACTCTGTTGCCCACACTGGAATGCAGTGGTATGATCTTGGCTCACTGCAACCTCTGTGTCCTGGGTTCAAGCAATTCTCACACCTCAGCCTCTAGAGTAGCTGGGTACAGGTATGTGCCACCACGACTGGCTAATTTTTGTATTTTTAGTAGAGACAGGGTTTCATGATGTTGGCCAGGCTGGTCTCAAACTCCTTACTTCAGATGATTCACTAGCCTCGGCCTCCCAAAGTGCTAGGACTATAGGCATGAGCCACTGTGCCTGGCCGGGTCTTATTCTCTTAATAGTTTAAATAAAATTCTCTCCTAACATTATAAAAGCATATGTGGTAACTTGCATTTAAACCTTCCTTTTTTGGGAAGGTGGGTATGGGGATTTGAGGATCTGCTAGGGAAAAATTAAGAAGAAAAATGCAGAAATGTGGTGCTCTGGAATAGTACAAATATTCTGGTTAAGAATCTCAGTATAGGAAACATAACTTACTCTCTCTGACTTGAATTATTTATTAGAAACACAAGTCCTTTTTTCTTCTCTGTTTTTTAATTAAGTTGACAGAACAATGATTAAAAAATATGTGAATAGCCTAACAGTGAATACAGTGTACTTACCACCTAGTTTGATAGATTGAAAAGTTATTAGAAATTTTGAAGGCTTTTTATTTATCTTTACTAATTCTGTACCTTTCCCTTCCTTCTTACATACATTATTTAGTTTTCCATGTTTTTGAACCTTATATGAAAGGAACCAAACTGAGCTTTTAATTTTCTTTCAATATGCTTTTAAGTTTTGCTTAACATTATATTACTGAGATTTATCCTTGCTCTTGCACATAACTGTATTCCATTCTTATTTATTTATTTATTTCTCTGTGGCCCAGGCTGGAGTGCAGTGGCGCAATCTTGGTTCACTGCAAGCTCTGCCCCCCGGGTTCATGCCATTCTCCTGCCTCAGCCTCCCGAGTAGCTGGGACTACAGGTGCCCGCCTCCACACCTGGCTAATTTTTTGTATTTTTAGTGGAGACGGGGTTTCACTGTATTCCCCAGGATATCTCGATTTCCTGACCTCGTGATCTGCCTGCCTTGGCCTCCCAAAGTGCTGGGATTACAGGCATGAGCCACTGTGCCCGGCCTTCATTCATTTGTGTTTGTGTAGTATTCCTTTATGTGAATACACCACCATTTGTGGATTCATTCTACTGTTGATGGTGTGTGTGTGTGTATGTGTATGTGTGTGTGTGTTTATAGTTACTGAACAGTGATAGGTATATTCTTATCCATGTTTCCTGGATTGAGTGGAATTGAAGGGTCATAGATCTGCATCTCAACAGATAAATTCCAAATTATTTTGTGAGGTGGTTTTACTACCAGCAGCAGTGTAGAAGAATCCCAGTTGTGGCCAGGCGCATTGACTCATGCTTGTAATCCCAGCACTTTGGGAGGCTGAGGTGGGCGGATCACAAGGTTAGGAGTTCGAGATCAGCCTGGCCAATATGGTGGAACCCCTTCTCTACTAAAAGTACAAAAAAACTTAGCTGGGAATGGTGGGGCACTCCTGTAATCCCAGTTACTCAGGAAGCCAAGGCAGGAGAATTGCTTGAACCCGAGAGGCGGAGGTTGCGGTGAGCTGAGATGGCACCAAAAAAGAATCCCAGTTGCTGCATGTCGTTTCAACTCTTGATAGCCAGATGTAAATTATTTTTAGCCTGGTAAACTTACAATGGTGATTTATGGTGCTTTATTTTGTATTCATTGATCACTAATGAAGTTGAGTATCTTTTTAGTTATTACCCTTTCAAGTTTCTGTTCAAATCTTTGGGCCATTTTCCATTGGATTTTTTTTCTCTTTTATTTTTAGTATTTCTTCATATATTGAATTAATCTGCACCTTTTCATAACTTGCCTGTTCACTTTCTTCTATAAGAGTCTTTTGTTGAATGAAAGATCATGATTATGATGTTCTTAAACTTATCCGTATTTCCTTTATTGTTTGAACTTCTTGCATTAGAAATTCTTTTTGATTCCAATGGTCACATATAAAGAATGTGACCTATTCTTTTTATATAGGTTTTATAGTTTGCTTTATTTTACATTTCCCCCATACATTTTACATCAGTTTCTTTGGAATTGACTTTGCATTATGTGAGAGTTCCGTCCTTCCTCCTCAATGTGAGTAACAACTATTGTAGGATCATTTTTTATATTTTTTATAAAAAGCACCCTTTCCACACTGACTGGTAGTGCCATATTTGTCAAACATCTAGATTACATCTATGTGAGTGAGGACCTTTTTTGGAGTGCTCTTTATTCTGTACCTTTTGTCTGTTTTCTGTTCTGCCAGGAGCATACTGTATTTACTGCTATAGATTCAAAATACTTTTTGTTATCTGCTATGGCATTTCTCATTTTATTTTCTTCTTCAACATATCTATTCTATTTTGGGCCATTTGAAAGTAAGTTGCAGGTATTGTGACATGTTACCCAAGAAGATCCCAGGGTATGTAATTATCACAGTAATGAAATTTTGTATTAATAGAACACTATTATTTACTGTATACTCTATTTTCAAATTTCAACAGTTGTTCTAATAATGTCTTTTATAGCAACATTCTTTCCCTGTTTCCAGATCCAATCTTGGGTCACACATTACATTTAGTTGCCACATCTCATTAGTTTCCTTTAATCTGGAACACTTCCTCAGTTTTTTTGTCTTTTTTTTTTTGAGACAGAGTCTCAGTCTGTCACCTAGGCTGCAGTGCAGTGACACAATCTTGACTCATTGCAACCTCCGCCCCCCGGGTTTAAGTGATTCTCCTGCCTTAGCCTCCCAAGTAGCTGGGGCTACAGGCACCTGCCACCACACCCTGCTAATTTTTTGTATTTTTAGTAGAGATGGGGTTTCACTATGTTGGGCAGGATGGTCTTGATCTCTTGATCTCATGATCCACCCGCATTGGCCTCCCAAAGTGCTGGGATTACAGGCATGAGCCACTGCACCTGGCCTTGTCTTTCATATAAGTGACGTCTCTGAAACTACAGGGCAGTTGTTTCTGTGAAATGCCCTTCAATGTTGATACAGTTGCTTTTTTTTTTTCTTTTCTGAGACGCAGTCTCGCTTTGTCACCAGGCTGGAGTGCAGTGGTGCAATCGGCTCACTGCAACCTCTGCCTCCCAGGTTCAAGCAGTTCTCCTGCCTCAGCCTCCTGAGTAGCTGGGACTAGAGGCATGCGCCACCACACCCAGCTACTTTTTGTATTTTTAGTAGAGACAGGGTTTCACCATGTTGGCCAGGATGGTCTTGATCTCCTGACCTCGCAATCCGCCCACCTTGGCCTCCCAAAGTGCTGGGATTACAGGCGTGAGCCACCGCGCCCGGCCCAGTTGCATTTTTAATCGGAATATTAGGTAAGTTACATCATTCCCTTCTCAGTGCATAATATCAAAATGTCAATTTCTCTTGTTATTGAGGCTACTACTTTTGTTAACCTGGTTAAGATGATGTCAGACAGTTTTCTCCACTGTAAAGTTTTTCATTTTTTCCTATACAATTAATAATCATTGGAAAGAAATGTGTAGACTATGTAAATGTTTTGTAATTTATCAAAATTTTATGCAATAATTTTAACATCCATTGATGATTCTTGCCAAAATCAACTATTTTTACTATGGTTTCTGATCAATTATATTTTAACTATTATGTCATTCCTTCTACATTTATCATTGCCAAAAGTAGATACAAGTTCTATTTGGTTCTTTAACAAATATTCTTGATCATTTAGAAATAACTTTACCTTTTCACTTGTCTCCATGTTTTTTATTTCATACTATATAATAAATTTAGGTAATATTTTATATGTCTTTGTTAATTCCAACATCGGATCTACTTGGGTCTAATTTTCTATTTGTTATTTCCTTATATGTGTTATTGTTTTTGACTATGGACTCAATTTTTTGGGTACTTTATCTGAGGCAATTCTTTGCCTTTCTCTGGGCACTTCTGGAAACTACCAACCAAATACTACTTTACATAAAATTATTTGGTGAGGGTTTATAGGCCATTAAGGAAGTGTGAATTTGGGTTATAAAATTCTGTGAAGGCTGGCTTGTAGTTAAGAACTTTTAGGGGCAAATTTTTTCCTTACCAGGCAGCACTGAAATTCAGCAGGCGCTGTGTTTTTTGTTGTGTTTGGAGTGAGGATAGGTTTGTTTCAAATTCACCCTTTCCCTGAGGCTGTAGCTGTTGGATAGTCAGCTTCATGTGGTGGGGTCTTCTATGGGATTCCTTGCCTTTGAAGGGCTCTGGCTTTATCTTCTGCCCCCAGTCCCCCAGAGGCCATGACAAATGAAGCTCAGGTTCACCAGTGTTGACATGCTTCAGGACAAAATCTGGCTCTAGTGAGTTGCTCATCTCTCTGAATTCCTGTTTCCACTTAATTTTTGGCTTCTGGATATTTCTTATCATTTTTGTTATCCATTTGATATATCTTAAAATAAGCTTTCAGTAATTTAACAAGCCTCTTAATTGTTTTTAGAGAAAAAACAATTAAGGATTTTTCCTATGACTGGTACCTACCTTTTGGGTACCAATCAGAGGACTCTTTTTTTTTTTTTTTTCATCGGAGTCTTGCTCTGTCACCCAGGCTGGAGTGCAGTGGTACGATCTTGGCTCACTGCAACCTCCGCCTCCTGGGTTCAAGAGATTCTCCCGCCTTAGCCTCCTGAGTAGCTGGGACTACAGGTGCACTCCCGGCTAATTTTTGTAGTTTTAGTAGAGACGGGGTTGTACACTGTTGGAAATGGAGTCCTCAGTGGTCTCTGTCTTTATATTGAGATCCAGGAACCACTTTGCCTTTAATAAACTCACACAAGGGTGAACATATTCACATATACCAGTGGCGTAGATCTGCATGTATCAGAATAAACATCTTCTCCTAGAATAATGCATAAGGCCCACTAGTTTAATACTTAATGAGGTTACTTCAGGCAGTAGTAATAAAAAAATACGGAGTTTCATAGGTGGTTTATTTGATCACAGATAATTTTCCAACTTTTTGGCTGAGTTGATCAAACAGTAAATACAGTGCATGGCAGGGAATTAAATGAGATCTTATGGTCTAAACAAATGTAAAGGATTATTTTAGCTTTTCTTCTAAATATTTGTTTGAAATGACTCTCATATAACAGGCATTTCATAACTATTGAATGAATGAGCAATGAATGAATGAACAAATGAACGACTGTTATTCAACTGCTCAAACCCAGTTTATTGTACACAGGATAGCCTGCGGTTGGCCATCATTGAATGAGTAAGGTTTATACCTGGCCTCTTCCATGCTTACGAGCTTGCATAGACCTGATCATGGGGAAGGGGTGGAGAAGGAGGTTTTCAGCGAAACGTTGTAAATACTTGCCTCACTCCAGCCTGTAAATTGAATTTCCAACATAAATCCTATCCTAGGCATCAACAGTGCAGTATGATTTGGAAAGGTACAATTGATGTAAATACAAGAGCTGACTATTTATCAAACTATCTCGTTCTCTTTCCACCAAGAGGTAAACAGGCTGTAGCATTTGCTGTCATTGAAATACATTGAATTTTCAAGGACTGCTTCCTAAATTCTGGTTATTTTATTTGGAAACATTTTGCCTGAAATTCTGGCAGCTGCTGCTCTTAGCAGGGTGAACTATGAGGCTAGTCAGAGACTGGAACAGAATTATAAGGACCTTAAACTCTCAGAGAGAAGCCTCAGCTTGCTCTGGATAGTGGCCCAAAGCAAGACAGAAAGTTTTCTGGGCAGGATAGATGATTAGAAAAAAGTCCTCTGACCGGGCAGGGTGGCTCACGCCTGTAATCCCAGCATTTTGGGAGGCTGAGGCTGGCAAATCACAAGATCAGGAGATAGAGATAGAGACCATCCTGGCTAACATGGTAAAACCCTGTCTCTACTAAAAATACAAAAATTAGCCGGGAGTGCACCTGTAGTCCTAGCTACTCAGGAGACTAAGGCAGGAGAATCTATTGAACCCAGGAGGCGGAGGTTGCAGTGAGCCAAGATCGTACCACTGCACTCCAGCCTGGGTGACACAGCAAGACTGACAAAAAAAAAAAAAAAAAAAAAGAGTCCTCTGATTGGTACCCATGAGGCAGGTACCAGTCATAGGAAAACCATAGGACTGAGTTTTCAACACACAGGCATGGCTTAAGTATGGCTGGATATAGCACCCGAATATGAATTGAAAAATACCTTAGGTTATAAATCAGGTCCATCTAAGGCACTTCCTAAAGAGGTTATACCTTCCACCTCATCTCCCACTCCCCTTTGAACAGAACAGAACAGTTTGTAGTTCTTTGTATTTTGATTCTTTGTACATCTTTAATGGTAGCTAAAGCCTTATTAATGCTTATTTATTCAAATATGTTTGCACAGTGGCCTTTTCTAAGGGATTCCTCCCATGTGATTTGCTAGAAAGCAATGTAGAGAGTTGCAAGACCAGGTTTCCTACATTCTAGAAAACAAGTTTCACAGATTATGAAAATCTTGATTGTTAAATATTCATTCCTTCATTTGAGTTATAAATAAAAATATTATTACCACCTCCCTCCCATACATTAGTCACAGCCGGTGGCTAAGTGAAGTTGTCTCTTTGCAGGTGGCCTGCAATTTATGTAATCTGTAGAAAGTCATTCCAACTAGATAGTTTATATTGAGTTTGGTCAAAAAATTGATGAAGAATTTATTATTCCAAAGCCATTTCATTTGTTCTTTACCTTTGCTAGTGACTAAACACTGAAGGAGTAATTATGTAAATTTTAACTAGCTATTTATGCTCAAATATTTTTGGTTCAATAACCAAGAGTGTAATCTGCTCAGTACAGAAAACTCTATCAGATGTTGCGTTTTGACATCTGGTTGCTGAGCATGGTGGTGAAGTGTTCTTCCACTGCAACAGAACAGA
Source organism: Colobus angolensis palliatus (assembly GCF_000951035.1). Lineage (NCBI taxonomy): Eukaryota > Metazoa > Chordata > Mammalia > Primates > Cercopithecidae > Colobus > Colobus angolensis. Next base: position 15,849,182 of record NW_012114599.1, on the reverse strand, counting down.
GGTATAAGGAGACTCACTTTTTGTAATGATCTGGCTCTCTGTCACTATCCACTGATCTGGGACATAAGTATTTGTGGGTGACTCATCAAATTTAGAGAACAGCTTTGAACATGAGAATGTTTAAATTGCTTGAAAGTATCACCTGTATAGATAAAGTCTTGGCACAATTTAAATTCAAGAGACAACTTAACATGGTTTTAAATTTCCCAAGAGATTGTCGAAGTATTCTCATAGACTGAAAAACAGATAGCAGTAATAAGTGACCAGATGACATCCAATTAACTTATTCCATTTCTTTGATAAGAACATATATTAATATTTGATATAGAGAAAGATTATTGTCAGCATTTGCATTGTCTGGTTTAATTTAGTTTGGTTGTTTGAACTACATAACCCCAGATTTTCTGTGTTTTTTGAGAGAGTACCAGTATAAATCTGAAATTTGTAGATGATTCATATATTTGGCAAAATGGTTAATCTAGAACATTTTAAACCAAATCCTGAGATGGAGAAGAAATTCTAAGATACAAAATTATACTCACAGAGAACAATGTGATATGAAGAAATTCTCTGATAGAAAATCATACCCACAGAGCACAATGTGAGGTAGCAGCGTCAACTCAATAAATCTTAGGTGTGTAGAACAAATGGGTTTTGGGAAGGTGACTTATGTGGATTGTAGGCAAAAAATGAACCAAAATTTTAACAACAAAAACAGGTTAGCATGATTTTTCATTATTTCCAGTGTCATAACTTGTGAGGGTTAGTATTTATGAAGAGGGCACTGAATTTTGATCATAATACCAATAGTAGTAAAAACTATAATAATTATAGCTACAGCTTTTATTCAGAACTTAGGCTGTACTCATTGCCTCTATCTATAATTCCCCATTGTGAATACTATTATTATCTATTAAAAAATCTTTATTTTCCTCTGGGATGTGATCCTGTTTGTGCAGCTTGGTTCTTTGTTTTGTTTTATTTTGTTTGTTGTTGTTGTTTTGAGACGGAATCTCACTCTGTTGAGTGCAATGGCACAGTCATAGTTCACTGTAACCTTGAACTCCTGGCCGCAAGTGATCCTGCTCCCTTGGCCTCCTGGGTTGCTGGGATAATAGGCGCGAGCCACTGTGCCCAGCCTGTCGCATCTGTTTTGCAGTTGAAGAAACTGAAGTTCAGAGATGCCATGTAACTTATTCTATTCGTAATAAAAAGTTAGCTAAGAATAAGGAATCGAGATTTCATTGGTTTAATTGGTGCTTTAAAAATTACTAGGTTATGGAATCAGTGGGCTTAAAAACACATATTCCAGGACTAGAGAACAGAGTAAAAGTAGGGGAAACAATTGTTTCTTTTAGATGGCACACTGCAAAGGATGGCATTTTGGAAATAGTGTCATGGCATGCTTCTTATACATCAGGTGGGTGAGTGGGCAGGAGTAAGATGTCCAAGCCTGTCACTGATCAAGAAACTTACGGCAACGGACTCTTAACTGCCATGTCTCATTTCTTCTGTGCTGGGCTGGAACAGCTTTAAAGTAACATATTCTGGGTGCCCAGGCCACTAGTGGGATGGGGTGGGATTAACGACAAGAAAAGAATGGTGAAAAAATACAAGATATGCTTTTATGAACTGGCCTCTTCCTTCTTTCCTAATGTTTCCTTCTCCTCTATCCTCCCTTGCTTCCATCTGGGCTTCTAGTACAATCTGACCTACTTGTTTTCAACCATGCTGTTTCTTTTGTTTGGAGACTGACTGTCAATCTTGCAAACGGCTCCTTTTTTTAAAGTCAGTTGAAATGTGACTTCAGTGGCAAAGCTTCTCCTGACTCCCCATTAGGGAAGCTTCAGTGCTCAGGCGGATGTTTACACAGCCCTTCACTGAAGCAATAGTGTTAGAATATTGTGATTGTTTGCTTATTTCTTTGACTTCCCACCAGATTGTATACTTATCTAAGACAAGGAGATTTTCCTTTTTTTGTATCTTTGGGCCTCCAGTGCCTCACACGTGGTACTCCATAATAAAAAATGTATTGAAGTTCAATAACTGAATAAATGAATAAATCAGTTATAGTTGAGAGAGAATAGTGTAGTGGCATAGTAAGGATATAAGTAAAGAAGGCATTCAGGTGACTATTTAAATATCTACAAGTGGTGCCCACTGGAGAGAGGTGGGTGAGAATGAAAGACAAGAGCAGCAAAATGATATTATTGTGGGAATTGTCGACAGACTACACAGCTAAGCTGAAGTTATGAATTGTACATATTGCTCAGATTATAAAACAGGCAAAACAGAAAAATATACCAGTGATAACACAATCCAACTCTCTGGATAGCTGCTTAGAATTTTAGTGTGCTAAAAGCAGAACATCTGATTAATATTTTACAATTTCAGCTCTCAAAAGGCACCGGAAGGAGCAAGGGGAAGGCTGTTCAGGGCCTAGCATTAACATAGTGCTGGCAGGCATGGTGTGGAATAGACAGAAATTCTGGGAAGGGGAGACTTGGCTGTCTTTGCAATAAATGAGTACTTTTATTGTTCTAGCCATTAAAATTATGCACATATTTGTAAAAAGTGGAATGTAAAGAAATGTAGAAAGAGAAAAGAAATATAGCCCTAGATATTTTTTGAGCCCAATTGCTACTAACATTTGTGGTATTTCTTCAAATCTTTAAAAATAATGAATGTATGTAATACATGCATTTTTCACACATTTGGGATGTATGATTTGGTAATGCGTTTTTTAAAATTACTATTATTCCAAGAGTCTTTTCCCCATATTATTTATTTATTTATTTATTTAGAGAGTTTCGTTCTTGTCACCCAGGCTGGAGTGCAGTGGCTTGATTTCGGCTCACTGCAACCTCCGCCTCCCGGGTTCAAGCGATTCTCCTCCCTCAGCCTCCTGAGTAGCTGGGATTATAGGTGCCCAGCACCATGCCTGGCTAATTTTTTGTATTTTTAGTAGAGATGGGGTTTCACCATGTTGCTCAGGCTGGTCTCAGACGCCTGACCTCAGGTGATCCATCCACCTCAGCCTCCCAAAGTGCTGGGATTACAGGCATGAGCCATCATGCCCAGCCTTCCGTATTATTTTAGATTCCTTTATAATATCACTTTCTTAGATGTGTAATGTTCCATCTATGTATATATCGTAACTCAGAAATACTTAACTCTTAGATGCTTAACTTGTTTTCAGTTTTTGTTAGTAATGCTGCAATGAATAACTTTATTGAGGACATAACTCATATCTTTTGTATATATTTTCTGGATGGATTTCTAGAGTGAAATTATAGGCAGAGTATGACTGGTAAGACTTCATACTTTCACTAATTTCTTTTCTTTTTTTTTTTTTTGAGACGGAGTCTCGCTCTGCTGCCCGGGCTGGAGTGCAGTGGCCGGATCTCAGCTCACTGCAAGCTCCGCCTCCTGGGTTTCCGCCATTCTCCTGCCTCAGCCTCCCAAGTGGCTGGGACTACAGGCGCCCGCCACCTCGCCCGGCTAGTTTTTTGTATTTTTTTAGTAGAGACGGGGTTTCACCGTGTTAGCCAGGATGGTCTCGATCTCCTGACCTCGTGATCCGCCCGTCTCGGCCTCCCAAAGTGCTGGGATTACAGGCTTGAGCCACCGCGCCCGGCCTAATTTCTTTTCAGAATTACACTTCCACTAGTGGGTTACAGAAGTGATGTTTTCATTTTATCCTGTCTTCTGTATAAATATATGTATACACGTATGTTTGCATGTATATGTCTTAGTTTGTTTTCTATTGCTATAACAGAATACTACAGACTGAGTAATCCATAAACAGTAGAAGTTTATTTCGTTCACAGTTCTGGAGGCTAGGAGGTCCAAGATCGAGAGACCACATTTGGTGAGGGCCTTCTGCTGTGTCATAGCATAGTCAAAGGCATCACATGGTGAGAAAGAGTGTGCATGAGACAGAGAGAAGAAATTGGGCTGAACTAATTCTTTCGTTAGGAGCTCACTTTCGAGATAACTAACCCATTTTCACTGTAATGGCATTAATCTATTTACAAGGGTGGAGCCCTCATGACCTAATCACCTCTTGAAGGCCTCCCACTTCTCAACACTATCAGAAAGGCAATTAAATTCCCTCCCTCCTTCCCTTCCCTTTCCTTCCCTTCCCTTCCCTTCCGTTTCCTCTCTTCTTCTCCCGTCCCCTCCCCTACCCTCCCCTTCCTTTCTTTTTTTTTTTTTTTGACAGGGTCTCGCTCCATCACCCAGGCTGGAGTGCAGTGGTGTGATCTTGACTCACTTTGGCTTTGACTTCCTGGGCTCAAGTGATCCCTCCACTTCAGCCTTCCAAGTAACTGGGACTACAGGCGCATGCCACAATGCTTGGCTAATTAAAAAAAAAAAAAAAAACTTGTAGAGACAGAGTCTCATCATGTTGTTCAGGCTGATCTTGAACTCCTGGGCTCAAGCTATTCTCCCACCTTGGCCTCCCAAAGTACTGGGATTACAGGCATGAGCCACTGGGCCTGGCCTGGCAATTAAGTTTCACATGAGTTTTGGAGGGGATATTGAAACCATGGCTGTATATGTACACGTGTATATATAATTGTAAATGTACACTCAACATATATGTTTTGATTTGCATTTTCTTGAGTACTAAAGAGCATCTTTGATTGATTAGTGGGTACAAATATACAGTTTGATAAAAGAAATAAGACCCAGTGTTTGATCTTTCAGTAGGGGGATTATAGTTTATAATTGCATTAGTCCATTCTCACATTGCTGTAAAGAAATACCTGAGACTGGGTAATTTATAGAGAAAAGAGGTTTAACTGGCTTGCAGTTCTGCAGACAGTACAGGAAGCATGGCAGCTTCTGCTTCTGGGGAGGCCTCAGGAAACTTCCAATCATGGAAGGAGCAGGTGCCTTACATGTCAGAAGCAGCAGCAAGAGTGAGGGGTGGGGCAGGTGCTACATACTTTTAAGTGACCACATCTTGTGAGCACTCACTCACTCTCTCTAGGACAGTACCAAGGGGAATGGTGCTAAACCATTCATGAGAAACCACCCCCATGATTCAATCACCTCCCACCAGGCCCCACCTCCAACACTGGGGATTACAGTTTGACATGAGATTAAGTGGGGAAACAGATCCAAACCATTTCAATAATAATGTATTGTGTATTTCTAAAGAGCTAGAAGAGAATAATTCAAATGTTTCTAGCATAAAGAATAGACAAATATTTGAGGTAATGGATATCCCAGTTCCACTGGTTTGATCTTTACAAATGTTATGAATATTAAATTGTCACATGTATCCAAAAATATGTACATCTATTATGTATCAATAAAAAAGTTTGACTACTAAAGAGTTTAAAGACAACTAAGAGTTTAGAATACTTTACAGTCAGCAAATTGTCCCTTTAAGACTTTTGCCCAGGTTCTTTCCTATTTAGTTCTTACTTATTTTTCCTTTTCTTGACATATAACACTATCATTTTAACAACAGAGACACAAAAGACTTGCGCTTGCCTTGAAGTTAGCCCGTCTGTGTAGAATATTTGGAAATCAATTAGAATAATTACTGAAGGCTTCTAAAAATAAACAAAGTTATCTTACTCAAAATGTACAGGGAAAGTTTTTTCTTTTTCTTTTGAAATAATTCCAAATGCACACAAAAGTTTCAACAAAGTTACAATTATGTTTTCTGAACCATTTGAGTGTTACATTACTGCTATCATGCACCAGTCATTTCTGAATACTTTGGCATGGAATTCTGACAAACAAGAACATTCTCCCAACCAGTATGCAGCCATGAAAATCAGGAAATTAATATCAATTTAATACTGCCATCTAATCATCAGACTCCCTTCAGTTGTCTCCATTTGTCTTAAGGATGCAGTCAAAGGTTATGTGTAGCATTGGTTTCATGTCTCTTCAGTCCCTTTCAATCTGGAACAATGCCTCAGACTTCCCTTAACTTTTATGATTTTGACACATTTGCAGATAAATTACTCTGTAGAATATCTCCCAGTTTGGGTTTATCTGATGTTTCCTTTGATTAGATTCAGCTCATTCACCTTTGACAGGGGTATCATACAAATAAGGCTGTGTTCACCGTGTTATCAAGTGGCAGTGATTCTAACATCCCATTACTGGTGATGTTACCTTTAATTATCTGAGAGAGGTGGTGTCTGCTGGTTTGCTGGGCTTCTCCACTGTCATATTATAACTCTTCCCTTTGTAATTAATGTTTTATTCTTTTTTTTTTTTTTCTGGTGAGGAGTTTCATTGTGACTCTGTACAAACCTTTCTGCCTTTTTTTTTTGTAGAGATGGGATCTTGCTATGCTGCCCAGGCTGGTCTCAAAACGTTTTTCAAGTGATCCTCCTGCTTCTGCCTCCCAAATCCTCCCTCCTGGGATTATAGGCATGAATCACCACACCCAGCCACTGTAAACATCTCAATTTTTTTTTTTTTTTGAGACAGAGTCTTGCTCTGTCACCCAGGCTGCAGTGCAGTGGCCGGATCTCGGCTTACTGCAAGCTCCACCTCCCAGGTTTACGCCATTCTCCTGCCTCAACCTCCCGAGTAGCTGGGACTACAGGCACCCGCCACCTCACCCGACTAGTTTTTTTGTATTTTTTTAGTAGAGATGGGGTTTCACCATGTTAGCCAGGATGGTCTCGATCTCCTGACCTTGTGATCCGCCTGTCTCGGCCTCCCAAAGTGCTGGGATTACAGGCTTGAGCCACCGTGCCCGGCCAAACATCTCAGTCTTGATCAGAGTGTTATGTTATTCATTCATTTTTTTTTTATTGGTGTGAAACTCATGAATATCTGTTTTATACAATGGATTATAATATGATACTATGATTATTTACTTTCATGCTCAAATTGTCCCAGATTTGGTCATTGGAGACTCATTATGCTGGCTTCTGTATTCTTTTGACTTGTCCTCATTATTATTTAAGCCCTTCCCTTTTTCTAGCACACAAAGTTCCAGGTTAATCTTATACCTTTTCTGTCCCATTTCTGGAATTAGTCATTTCTCCAAGGAGCCCTGTTTACGTTTAATGGAGAGTGGCTTTTAGAAACCAAGATCTAAGCTTTAAACGTGTTCATTGCTATCTGGATATAGTTGCTTCCAAGCCCTTTCAGTGACTGAAGCTAGAGTGTATATGTGTACGTAG